>NC_089325.1:7507358-7807358 GCF_036669915.1 Pocillopora verrucosa
GTTGTAAACGAATGCTAGGATTAACTTCTAATGTTATGACGTTATGAATATTCAGATCAGGGTATAAATATTTTCGAGGTTGCCCTAGAGTTTTCCATGGGTGCTCCTGTGGGAGCACGCTAGTGACTAATGAGAATTTTTCCGGGAATAAGAGACTCTTTTCCCCATTTGTTACCTTAAAATGAAGGAGTTTACGTGACTAAAATTGGAATGAACAGCCGTTCAATAAAGAGTAGACATAGAATCTGATTGCGTGTTGTAGTTCTATTGAACTAAAGTCATACCAGAAAAACCATGTGAATCAAATGAATCTAGAAACTAGCCTAGTCTTTCACTTCATTTTACACGTAAGTAACTAAATAGGTAAAGTATCTCTACATGATCGAACGATTCGACGATAAGCAAGATAGATCTAGAGTGAATCAAAAATCTTCTGACGGAAAGCGCCATATTGAGTGCGTCTGAAGTCACTTGTACGAAAACTTGGATCAAACTCGGAAATTTTACGTCTCTAAACGATTATTTTCGACTATCGTATTTTATGATAAACTACCAGTATCATAAAAACACTTTTTTGGGTCTTAGAAGATACAAAGCTTACCTCTGGAGCTCGGATCGCCCGGCATTTTGAGGGAAACGAACAACTTCTGTAATCGATTGTAAACTCGTGACGTGTCCCTACCTATGACGTCAGAAGACCGGAAGTTTAAAAACCGGAAACAAAAATGTGTTACGAGGAACACACGCATTAAAATCTTTCTTTGAACCGGGAAGTAAGTCAGTTACTTCACTATCGGTCACTCACAAGACACTTACAGTAATTTTTCTTGTTAAGAAAGTCGTAACTTTGTGAAAAATATTCTTTCTCTTGACACAGACCGAAAATAAAGCTTCTCCGAACCCTCCCGATTATATACGAAGATTTTCGTATCCGAATGGTGGATTCACGACTCACCAAATCGAGTCAGCCGCATAAATATGGTAGAAACAAATGAATCTGCCGGTGGCGTTTTCCCTTCAAAATATTTATCAGCTGGTTTAATATCCACTTCCAGAAAATGGCAATATCATGGCTTGTCAAAGTTTTATTGGTGTCGTTGACGACGAAAGGATATTTTCCGAAGGGTCGCGGTCAATTCAACTCTGGTAAGCCGCTGATCTGTTTCTTACACAGCCGATTTTTTTGGCGTGGAAAATGTCTGCTCGGATCAAAATTCTTAGAAATTGTCAAATATACATTTCGCATCAAATTCAAACAGAGCTCTTTTATTAACCAGTGTAAAGAGCTAATTCCTTTCATAAATGAAGCAGTTATTTGTGTTTGCCGGCGCCTTATATATATTTTGCTGCATTTATGAACGCAACCTCATCTTCGAGTGCTAGAAACGCATCGTACAAACTCTTCCACCGATGATGGCTTATTTTCATTTTCAGATATAACATTTTAGAGAAAATTGCACGAATTTAGGGATAATTTTTTAGTTAAGCCTATGTTTACCTATATGTGCGAGTGGGGTGTGAGTTGGAGAATTTTAATTGGACAGTTACACATACTAACTAATTTGGCTACAAAACTAAGCTTCTTTCGTGGGAGCTTTAAGTTAAATGCATCAGAAATCCAATTTGTAGCAGAGCATGAAAAAGAGACATTAACTGCCTAAAACCACGAATCCTTTTTACGGTGAAATATTTCGATTGTTTCCAAGGTCAACAGAACACGAATTTGCACGAAATGCTTACAAATAGTGACAAAAGGAACAATTGGGAAGGATGACAACCTTTGTTGCTCTTCAGCGCAACTTTAGTTCAATTCGTATCCTAATTATATTTCCAAAATAAACTTGGTGAATTTCCACGGTATATATGGCATTTAAGAATGAATAACAGGGCATCAGTAACATTGGCAACCACAGAATTATGTATTTCAAACATGGTTTGTTTTGTTTGTGAGCTTGGTTTTTTCTGATGTTGTTAAATAATTAAAGATGATATATCCAGAGAGAGTTCTAGAATGGACTCCAATGTATATTACATAAACACTGCACTTTTCAGAAGACGCTAGCAGGTTGATTTCACCTAAAGTCATTCATTTTTTTTTTCCTGCTTGAACTCATTTCCTTGTTTATGCAGAATATTTAAAACTTTCAATTAAATTTATGCAGCATGCTCAATTATTCATAACTTTCATGGAATACTTCTAAAAGTCATTAGGTGACAAGTATAACTTTTGTGTTAATCTGGAGCTAAAACATGTGAAACAAGCTGTATCTCTCTGGCTAAATCTGCAATAATAATAAATTCTTCCTCTAAATTCATTAGTATTCTGAATAAACATGGAAAGAATTTGATGCAACATTTAGACTAGGTTTCTCCTAGGCAGGACATAATAAAGCTAAGCTAACAAACAAAGATGCACACAGCTTCTTTGCTAATGTCGAAAATATAGGTTGATGCATTGTTATTTTGTTGTTTAGGGGATAAAAAGCACCGACTAAATATAATTCTTATTATAGAACACTGAGCCTACAAAGATGTTTATGACTCGATAGTAAAGCTTAACATTATTTTCATTGGTGATAAATTTTACTTCAGGGAACTTTTAATATCTAGCTTATCATTAAAATTTTATATGTACCCATGGCAACATCAGTATTCTCACTGGGTATTCATGCTTTTATTACTTTTTTTAGCAAAATAATACCAGATAGTTCAAAGTACAAAATTAAAGGAAATACATCCTATTTTTTATGAAAGAAACAAATGAAGCATACTCATGAAAACCAGAACATGATACATTGGAATGTTTGCTTTAATTAGCTAAGTAGAGTGTTTAGGGTGTTTTATTCAAACTTGTCAAAAGTCAATGTGTGCCTTTTAAATGTTAGGCTTGAATTGATTGTCATTTCAGCTCTCCAGTTATGCACTTTGTATTTATTGAACCATAGCATGCAATTGATCAAGTTCCTGTGCAATACTAAAACCAAACTCTTTCACATGCAAAAAGTCTTAGTGCAAGTGCGAGCTTACAAGTTGGATAGTTGTAGTACATGTGATTATACACAGATATAATTACATGCCCAACATGTTTCTATTGCTTTGTAATGCATGCAGCCATTTTTTTAAAAGTTTTTACAAGACAAAGTTATCAGTTACTGATAACTTTGTCTTGTGAAAACTTTCAATATATATAAGAGTTAACCATCACCATACATTCATTAGCTTTAGACAAAAACTTAGGTACAGCTTCCATTAGGTAAGGATTCCATCTTCCAAGATTGTGTTTATAATAATTATAAACACAATCTTGAAGATGGAATCCTGAGTGAACATTTTGACTGGGCATGACAGACATTTCCTTTATTATCTCTTCCATTCCCTCGGAGACCAATATATTATTGATGATTTCAATTAAGATGGTAAATTTTAAGTGTGATGATTTAGGTGAAATATGATGTTATTGAGTGAATGACACAAGCTACACAGGTGAATGACAGGCTGTGTCTCAATTCTCAATAAGAATTGAGAGATATTAAGGGGCTCCTTCTCGGTGTAGAAGCACGCAGGACATGTCACAATAGAACACCTTTTCAGAACCCTATTGTTTTCATTGTTCTACTTGTTCTTGTGTCTTTTTTTCTCTATTATTTTACATCAACTGAGTGTTCTACACTAAGGGTTATGTTGAATTTTAATGTCCTATCTATACTATGTTTAGATCATCTGACGGAAAATGAAAAGTTGAATCGTGAAGCAATTACAAAAATACATGTCCACCTAGATGATGACAGGAATGGGAAAGTTGACTTGAGTGAATCAAATGAGGTGAGTGTTTTGATTTACCACCAAAAAAGGTCAAATCTTTCAGTTTTTCTGTCCCCTTACTCTCAGACTTAATCTCAAGATCATGAGCTTCCAGTGACTATTTGTAGCAGGAGGGTAAATTGCATTAATTTTACAGCTCTGTTTCTAAAGAAGCAACATTATTGCTTGTGCCATGAAAAATTTAGGGAGAGAATTCTATTCTGTAGTCATAGAATTCTGTGAAATAGCTTTTAAGAATTCTTCTGTCTCCTATTAGTGACAACCACCTATTTATCTTAGGTAGTCCCCGCCCCTTCCCCCAAACATTCATCAAATTTTCTTAAATGTTTTGTGCTACTCATTAATACTCCCAGGTGCAAAAAGACAATGTGAGAGGGAAGTGTCTTCCCCAAGAACCAAAAAACCATTGAGTACCCAGCCATTATTTAAACCCTGTCCTTTTGATCTGGAGTCCATGATATTGAACAACTGTAGAGTAGGGCTCTGTCTCCCACCCATATAAAGCTTGGGTCAAGTACTTAACTTTTTTCCTCTGAACCTCTATGTGTGTGAGTACAATATTGGTGTGAGGCAGCTACCTTTCTGCGCTGTTTACTGTTTCTTATTCTTTCATGTGATCTTCACTAATGATGCACTTATCTTGCATTTCTTAAATTGAATTTTTTAGTTTATGCGTGATGAACTTCAAGTGACTGATGAAGAACGGCACTCCCACTTCCATGGAAATGATGATCACATCTCTGTGGATGAACTCTGGCAGAGTTGGGCGCAAAGCGCAGGTCAGAATCCTTGGACTGACAACTTATTGAAAGTCTCAGTTTTTTTACCCTTTAACTCCCAGAATTGATCAACATGAAACTTCTCCTTATAATATCCTTACATTATCCAGCAAACAGCTAATGAGAATATTCAAACTTATCAGGTAGAAGTTGTTGTCTTGATCTAACACCAAGTTCTTGTAACTAATTTACCAGGATGTGTGTAGCAGCTGGTGGGGAGAGTTACCAATCAGATCTTGAGAGTTAAAGGGTTGAACAGTAAAAGATTTGATCCTATTAGTAACAAGTGACAGTGACTATTGTCTAATCTGATCATGAGGTTGAGGGTAGTCCTGAAAAAATGGATAGCATTAACGTGAGCATAAGTTGTTGTCAGAATCATGAGTCTGATGATAACATCCACATAGATTCTTGACTGTCACAAAAAAGCAGTCCTTCCTCAAACAAGTGAGGCTCTGTAATGTTACTAACTCATTGATTTCTGCAACATTATTAAGTGATGTTAATGTGTTCATGTTCATTATCCCCTTCATCATTAAAATAATGTTAGCTTATAGTCAATGTTGGGCTTTGTAGTTCACAACTGGACTAACGAAGAAGTCATTGAATGGCTCAAAAACTCTGTCCATCTTCCACAATATGCTGATGTTTTTGTGACTGCAGCTATCAATGGATCAGATGTACCACGGTAAGCAGACTACCTCTACATTAAAACCTTTTTATCCCTGGAAGAAAATTAGTCTTGCCCCTTATACAGCACATTGCACTGGTGTATTTCCCTTGCCTCAACATTAAGTGTACAGCATGAAAATTTCAAAACATGGAAAAATGTAAAGAAAAACATGGAACATAGTGTATTTATTATTCCTAGAGTTAGACAATCAAATAAGTTTGAAAAAATTACCTTTCGTCAAGCTGCCTCTCTATAGCCTCTCAGTCTTAACATTTTTTTCCATAGCTTTTGGAATTAAAAAAATTGCTTCACTCCAAAGTCTCATGATTAATTGTTTCTAGTTTGGCATTTGTAATGAATTTAATGTAGTTGTTGATTTTTCAATACATTGAGTTGATGTATTGTTACTTACCTTTCTCCCACATCCGTCAATGTACACCTCACAGCTACATGACTTTTATATAATTGAGCAAAGATTGCATATGGATGTCTACATCTGATGCCAATTAAATATGAATGTTGTTTGAATTTGTATTTGGGAAGCTGCCTAATGTAACAAAATGTGACAAATTGTTGCTACAGAGGAACAAAATTTTAAAAATTCCTAGATAGTACATTCTGATAAATGGGTAATTCAATATTTCTTTTAGACTTCATCTTCTTACTCTATCAGGGAAGCTATCTAATAGGAGCTAGATTCCTTCTTAGTATATATTGGACAGGTTTGCCCTAGCTGTCTTAATTGTACTTGAAGAATCCTTAATCAGTTATCAAGGAGATGAGATATTACCATCTTTACTAACGCTGCAAACTCTTTCCTTGTTTGTGTGAGTCTTCCAGCTTGCTCAAGCATTTCGGTTATTTTAAAACTAAAACAAAAGATTGTCTTTAAGTTATTGTAGAAGGTGTGACACTATAATAGAGAGTACATTTGAGGGATTGGGAGAAAAAGTGATTTTTTTATTGGACTTTGTATTTTGATGAGCATTTTTCTCAGAGACAAAGTGATCATGATTTGCAACAAAAAGTACTAAATTGAAATACGTTTTATGAATTAAATGGTAATATAACAAGGAGTTAAAATTACGAAATTTGCTTAGATTATAAAGAGGAAGTTTTCAACCCTCTCACTTATTTTTGTACAAAAATGCAATGTTGAAAAAAAGTTGATGATTTAAAGATGAGTTTGTCATCTGTGAGTAGCAATACCAAGAGAAATTGTTCAAAGGTTTTTTTCTTACAGCTTTCTTAATTTAGTGGCTTCATCAGATAAATTTTAAACTGGTGTGTGCACTTCTGTTGGAATGTGCACAATGTTTATCTAAAAATGGAGTTGGCTGAGTATTACTGGTAGGAATGTGTTAAAAGATTGCAAGACTAATGTTGAAAACAGCTGGCAACAGGTGGTTTAATGAATCTTTGGCAATTAGTAATTCTCAATACTGTAACTGCTTTAATTTGGAATCCTTAAACTAAAATCCTCAATTTTGCAAACCTCTAATTTCTTTTCACTGTTAATCGCTTGAGTTTTCTTAAGCACATTATAAAATGAATTATCACATTTTTCTTTCCAGAGAATGCTCCCTTGACTAAGCTTTTGTGATAAGTAATTCTTTTCACTACACATTGATATGCATTTATTGCATGGTACACAAGGTACACAAGGTGTAGCTATGTTCCATATTTGGGGTAAGTTTGGCTTGGGTTTTATTATAAATTACCTGAGCTATCTCACATGCATTTGTGATGTGCAGGCTGGCTACAGAGGAGAATGGTCTGCTCCAAAATGAACTGGGAATAAAAGATCCGAAACATCGCAAGAAAATTGGCTTACGAGCTATGGATATTGTTCTTTTTGGACCTCCACTTGGTAAGATTGCTTAAATATGACCTGAAAGTGAAAATAAACTCTCTGTTCTATGCAATGTGCTATCTAAGAATCTACTGAGTTATGGTAAGTTTATTATGTTCAAGCCTTTTGGATTGACAAAATTTTCTCACTATTAAATGATGTGTATCCTTGAAAAAATTATCCTTATTTTTGTAGAAGCCTTCAAAGGCGGTGTAAGGGTGGGGCTTTGTTAAACTTTTCCTAGGAAAGGGTTGTATCCAATTCAGTATTGCTGTTTTTCAGCTTTAAATCTTGAGCTTTAGTCTTATAAAGCAGGAAATTGGCCTTCATTTCTTTTATAGATAAAATGGTGTAATTCAACCTTAGGTTGTGAAATTTCCAGTTTTTTGTCAGTTTGAGGATGTTGAAGATTTGAATTACTGTTCATTTTTGTTGTGGAATCGAGCCAATATTAATGTCTTACTGTATTATCAATCTTTGAAATCTTAGTGGTGGTTCTTTCAAATTACTGCAGTCATGATCTGCAATTAATTTTAAAAGATGTGATCACAAAGAAAGTCATTCAAAACAGATAACATAAAGATCCTGTTTTAGTAGATTTGGTAACCTCTGTCTGACCCACTCCAAAATAAAGTTACAACCTAACACTTATTTTGAAATCAATATAATGTCTTGGTAATAAATTATTTTAATAGCTAACATAATTGTTTTAAATGTTTCAGTCTTAGGACATAACCTACTGAAGGATGTTGTTGTAGCATTCTCTGTGCTGGTTGCAACTTTTGGTTGCTGGGTAGCCATTTTACAGAAACGTAAAGCAAAAGAACAAATGGAACGTATGATCAAAGACATGAAGATACTCCAGCAAGCTGAGGATGGTCTCCAGGAATTACAAACTAGGTAATTTGGCAATCTGTAATTCAGTTCTCATCATCCATGTAGACACACTCATATGTCTGTTTTACCCCTCACAACCTAACATAAGTATTCATCTTCTCCTTACTGTTCCCCCCATATTTCCTATGGTGCTGACAGGGAGAATTTGTTGAACAATCAAGAGCAGCTTTAGTTGGTGATGATTTCCTCCTTTGTCGAGATCTTAATGTGTGATTCAAGGGTGATGTTGTACATTGTGTAGGGAGAAATTAGTGAGGTGTGGTCATTCTTAGGGGTGAAAAGGTTGAATAAGCAATGTGTTTAAGAGGCAGCATGCATTGTTTGACATATTAAGAAGGTCTAGATGTTGATATGTTAATAATTCTTTTGCTTTTGTATCCAATCACGTTGTTTTTTATTTTTTAATTCATAGATTGGCCAAAGCAGAGGAAGATCATCATTTAGCCATTACAGAGAAACTTGATTTAGAGGCAAGGCTAAATGAAGAGCTGGAAATGTCAAAGGTGTGTATTAAACTAATGTTTCATCGTACATAGAGGGTTTTCATTTGAAAATGTTACAGTACCATTAGTGGCAGGGGAATGGTGTTAAGTAACTGTGGTTTTTATTGCACAGAATGAAGCTCAACTAATGGCTGAAACTCGTACAGGGACAGAGGAACAAATGCAGAAACTGAAGCTTGCAGAAGAAGAGCTGGTGCAGGTAAAAATGTTCTGATCAGAATTGAAAGAGGCCTTAGAGGCCTTCAAAAGTAGTAGACTAGTAAAATAACAAGTAACTTTAAAATATTAGAACAACTTGGTAGAGGATCAGTATTGGTGTTACTAGTTTTTTTTGCTCTGCTATCCAATTCTTATTTTCAGTAATTTTTTTTTATTTGTTAGGCCATATAGAATGGGGAGTGGAATCATTTGTTGAGATAATTTATGAATATGGGATTTATTGAAGTGGGTAATTATACAACAATTCAGAGGAGAAGTAAATTACTGGTAGTCAAAGTTCACACCAATAAAAAAATAAGAAAATCTTCTACAAGTTTCCATCCTAATTGCATTTTTGATGAGTTGTTAAATTCATGCATCTCTTTTTTTTCAATTATCTGAATTAAGGTTCGCCGTGCTTTGAGGAAAGCTGAGAAAGAACTGGAGTATCAGTCATGGAAGGCACCAGCTGTTCTGAAACAATGGCTACAGATGACTTTTGACAAGGAAACTAAACACTTCCAGCAGAAAAGAACTGTTGCTCTTAAACAAATGAAGGAAGCAAAAGAGGCGGTAAGATTTTAACTCTTGAATGAGTTACTATGGAGGTCTGTGAAAGGGGAATTGTGCTCAGATTTATTACACTGACAGAGTAGCCATTTATCAATTTTTTTTTTCCAAAAATTCTGACTTTCAGTAAAGTTGGTATTTTTAATTAGATGTGATAACTTTGGTTCTGCTCCTTAAGAGCATCTGGGGTTTGGATTGTTGTCAAATCCATGACATCATCAATAAAGTGTGAAAACCACAAACATTATTTTATTGAGTTAAGTGTCTTTGTTTTGTTCAACCTAGTGTGAGAGAATAAAGAAGAAACGTAGTAGCTTGATGGGATCCCTGCGTCTAGCCCATGACCTAACCATTGACGAAGTTGATCAAAAGATTCTTGGTGCTAGGTTAGTTTTGTTTTTCATAATTATTGTGTGAAGAATATGTAATTTTCAGTTTCAGAAATGATATGCACATGCACTCAAAACATTTTGTCACTCCAAGGGAAGGGAGGGATTGCAAAATTCAAATTTATGATTTAAGGGTAAGTTTGAGGCAAAGCTGAAATGTCATGAAGGGTGGTGGATCAAAGTGGAATGGATGCTTCCACCTACACAATGGGTACAGTTTTTCTTACCTAATTGCAAATTGAATTTAACTGTTCTAAGTACTACTAACAAATTTTGCAGTCCAACTTGAGAGGATCATTTCTTTGCTAGATACTTACTACTGTTTGTGATGTCCAAGACTTTTTCAATTTTTTTATGCCTGGCATAATTATCATTTGGAATATTTATTTCCTCACTCATTTGATTAATTTATCAATTTGATATGTATTTACTAATATTTAATCACTATGATTTATTTATTTATATATTAGATCAGCACTTGCAGAAGTTACAAATGAGCTTGAGGAGAGGCAGCACAGATGGTCACAAATAGAATCACTTTGTGGATTTCAGATCATGTCACAGACATCCTTTGGTATAGGGAAAGGAAGTGGCAGTCAAACCAACTCAGGTTCAGCCATAGCAGAAGCTCTTGTTAATGTGGCCAATGTGGCAGGGGTCAGCTCTGGTAGAAAGATCTCCTCTAGTGCTAGTCCTTGGAAAGCACCGTCTGTTCCTGAGACAGGAGTTAGCAAAGAAGATCTCCCACCAACATACTCTGCTGTGACAGCTAATGTTGGCATGCATGATGTGCAGAAAGAATCCTCTTATGATAAAGCCAACTTGACTGGCCAAGAAAGTGATTCTGGAGGTAATAGAAAAGATGTAACAAGGCATGCTGAAAAGGATGTTGTGCAAATGAGAGAAAAGGCAACTTTTGATACAAGTAAAAGCCATCCAAGTCTTCATCTTGGAGCACAAGCCTTGATAAATGGTGTAACAGAATCTGAAGTTTCAGCCAAGTCTTTGGAACAGTTGTCAGCATCTTGTGAGAAATTAGAGCAAGATGAACCAGTTTTGAATGGCTTGCCTGACTCACCAACTGGAAAATCCAAAAAGAGACTGAGCTGGTTTGGAAAGAGGCAAGAATCCACTACTGAAAGTGAATCATCAGTAGCTGAAAATGATGATGAAACAAAGAGAAAAGTAAGGTGGCTGTGGAGATCAGCAGTTCGGAAGTCCAAGTCACAGAGAAACCCAACAAGCAAATCAGATGATAGTGCAACTATGGCTACGTCAGTGGAAAAGTTAAAATCAGGGTGAAACATGACAGGTCTCCCTCATCTGGTCAGGTACCTGGTATGTTCTGGCAAGCTCTAGTTTGGCAGTGATCAGTTCCAAACACAGTTTAGTTTATTTGAAACAACTGTGTTTTGTCTGTCATCCATGACAGAACAGGAGTGTTACAGCTGCTCCTTTCCAGCTTTGTTATGAGCTATTACCTTTGGCATTGTGGTTGTGGTAATATGAGATAGAAGTGATGTCAGTAGCATTCAAGAAAAAAATGCAGAGGAAAGAAACTGGTTTCTTGAGTTCAGTGGCATTATTTTTTTTTCCCTTTTCAGGGAAGAGGCTTATTATACCTAGCATGTGTAAAGGTTAAAAAATCAAATTTTAGATTGGTGTGGTGTCTATAATAACATTTGTATAATAATGTTTGGAGAATAAGACATCAAATTTATTAGAAAGGATAATAGCTGCAAATTACAGGCAGTCAATTTGATTTTTATGTTGTACAAATTTGTACTTTAACTTTTACTCTGGCTAACTGGGGACAAGGTTTAAATATTTTGCTGGTTCACAATCTTGAACATGTTACAATATGTTGGATATGGTTTTTTTCATTGGATAAAATTTTCAACAAAATGATTTATCATGTTTGGTATCTCATGTTCAGAATGAAACCACAAATAAATCAAATTTTTTAACCATAGTAGATAATTAATAGATAGAGTCTATGAATGAAAATTTGCTCTAGAGGAAATTGCTTTTCACTTAAGTTGGTTGCTAAATGATTCTCATCAAAAACTTTTTCCTTTGTTCCATTGTAAGACTGACTGACAGAAAACTTGGCAGATTGATAGACAGACAATCACACTAATGACTGACTGACTGATCAACCGATAGGCAGATAAACTGGCTGACTCACACACTGATTGTGTGACTCACAAATGTATTAACTGAATGGTCAACTGACTGACTGGTTGGCCTTTAGGGGACTGACTGAAAGACCATCATTTTCATTTCCTTCAGATGTTGCTCTACTTATTACGTTGGAGAGATTGAAGATCATAGTTTTTAATTCATTTCTGAAATCCATAACCAATGAGTGCAGTTGATTTTGAAATTGTTGATCACATCTTAAAAGAAGCAAACTATTGTTTGGTTTTCTGAACATAATTTCATTTCAAAGTCAAGTGTTTTTTAGGTTTTTCTTTTTACCTTACTTAACAGAAATTCCCCTTGACATTGAGGCAGTGAAAGGAATATCTGCAATGAGTAAATAAACTGAAATAGTATTAGCAGGTAGAAATTACAACCACTGAATCAGCAAATGTGCTGTTTCTTCTTATCTCTGAACCAGAATTAGGAAATCTCTATATCGCGGAGTATCAACATAGGCCCCTTTGGCTGAAAACTTCTTTTTTTTTTTAATCCAAAAAATTACTTTGTAGTTGTTATGCAAAGACATAACCTGCCCCCCTCATTGTGCTGAGTCAGTGTTTGTTGAATATAATTAATACGTCATAATGGTGCTTTTAGTCATTTCATAGTTTATGGTGGAGTGATGCATGTAGTGTATTTTTTCATGGAAGGGGTTTGTCTTTGTTAGATCTTTTGGTAGTCAAATCTACCACTGACTATGTGCTGGCTTTCTACTTCTGACCGAGTAGCCTGAAAAGTTCGCATTGTGAATAGTTCTCAAAAAGATCTTGCATTATAAGATGTTGTGACATCTAGGTTATTCAAATGAAAATGATGCATCAGTGGAAGAGTATTAAAAGGCAAGTTAGTATTATTGACTGAGTTGAGAATGTAAATTGGCAACCATAAAGAGTTTCAAAGCTGACATTTCAAGCAAAAACCCTTCATCAGAGCAAATTTTCTTTGACAAAGGGCTAATGCTTGAAACAATAGCTTTGAAACCCTTTACCGTGGCCAATTAACATTATCAACCCAGTTGTTAATACCAAATTACAGAGTAGAATTGGCCTTGACAAATTAAGGAAAACATGCTGTTTAGGATACTCTGTTTATTTATAGACCATATTTCATTATATTGAACATATAACTTTCTTAGTTTGCATGTTTTTTAAGTTTGTCAGCAGTTAGTTCTACCCCATTCAGCTCCTTTGCCGCATTTAAGGGTTGATATCTAATTACTAGTGAGGTTTAACATAAGTTTTGTGAATTATTGTACACAAGTTGTGGCATCACAGCAAGTGACAATCTTAAATATGGAAGTGAGTAGCATTTTGATTGGTATCTCTCCAGTTTATTCTTTCTCTTAACCCTTTAACTCCCCAAGATCTCATTAGTAATTCTCCTCACTGTCTGCCATATAGTTCTTGTGATGTTAGTTTGGAGAATTTGGTATTGGATTAACTAATAACCCCCTAGTTAAGATTTTTCTTTATTCTCATCACTTGTCTGCCCAATATTATATTGATATTGTAAGGAGAAATTCTGACTTGGTCACTCATGGGAATTTAAGGGTTAATTTGGGCATGCTTGTACAAGTATTTTTACTCATAACACAGGGAAATCAGAGTTGTAATTACTTTTTTCATTTCCCTTTAATACCATCAGCACATTCTACATTAAATTGTTAAAAAAGAGGATTATTTTGAAGTGAGATGAATTTTGATAATGACCTTCAATTAATTTATTAGCAAAATCTATTTTATCAATAAGAAATAAGATCAAGTAATGAATTGAGGGGGGTAGGGTGGAAGGGGTTTGGTCTTGGGTGAACAGAAGGCATAACTTGTCATGTTGCATTTTCTGTTATTCAGTAGCTTGAGGTGTATGTTTTTGGCCTTATTTTAAATGAGAACATTACACAATCGTCTGTACTCTAAGGTGTGTTGGTTTCAATAAAGCTGTGGACATTTTGGAATGGCTCTTTATTATCAATAGCAATGTGAAAGGGAACTCGAGATGAGGATTTTTATTATCTTTTGTTATCATTGTTGTCAAATGTTTTAAAAAAAATTGGTGATGCATATCACTTCTCCTATTTTCTTATGCATTTGAAAATAATGACATGAGCCATTAACATGTTTATTGTTTGATCCTTACATTTTTCTTTTGAAATGTTCAATATTTTTTGTTGTGAAAGGAGAAAAACCACATCTTTAAAGTGTAGTTCATTAGGTGTAAAACTTTCTCTCCCACCCTAAGGGATTCACCAGTAATATTTTTCTCAAGGAGAAACAGTAATTTGTCACCCTAGTTCTTCAAATTGGAACTTGGAAGTTGGACTTTGAAATTTTTGATCATTGAAATGTCAGAACATTTCTCTGATTTCATCATTTTGAACTACTAGAGTGATTGGTTCATTCTACACTGAAAGTGTTCACCCAGCCTTGATAAAAAGCGCAAAAGTACAAAAGTTATTTTTTCATTTTACAAAGATATCTTTTAATTAACTTCACAGTTTTCAATAACCTGCTATATAGGCCCTACAGTAATGGCCTTAACATAATGTTCTACAAATTTTATTGGGAACTCCACAATCTCTCATTCATTCATTCATTTAGCACAGTGAACTATTTTGGAACAAATAAACCAGTAGACTTCTTTTTAACTTATGTATTAGTTATTGCAAGACCATCCATCCTCCTATGCACTAGCTACGCCAATGTAAGAGCAGGGTTTTCCAGCCTTCTTGATTGTCTCCAACAACTCATCAGAGGACAAAGTAGATTTCACATAGACACGCTGCTTGTCCATGTCAATTTCAATATCCTTTTCTCCTAGTGGAATGCAATTTGTACAACATGAGAGGGCATAAAGAGGAACATGCAAAGTACTGGCCTGATATAAATAAAGTGGAAATACTATGGCAAAGAAGTAACTGTTAAAACTCATTAAGTGAAGCATTTTAACTCTACCATGAAAACTCAAGATGGCTGACCTATTTATAGGGGGAAAGAGGAAAAAATTGCACTGCTTGATGAGACCAAACGGTGGCTGCTAAGGAAACCAACTACTATAAGAACAACTCTGGCATGAAACAAATATCCTTCAGTCCAATGATATTAAAATACACAAAATGACAAACCCTAAAAAAATTTAGCCTTCTTACCTAAATCCTTTGGTTGCAAGGTAAACTAAAGCTAACTGGCCAGTGTAAGGAGACTTGGAAAGGTAGCAGCTAAAGAAAAGTTGTTCTACTATAGACAATCTTAGTTATCTACTCCTGGTAGAGGAAATTACATCCTATTTGTAGAGATTTATGAGAACTGGGAAAATTTCACTAAGGTCCATACCTTTCTTGTTCAGAACACGAGTGACAGCCCCTGAACAACCCTCACAAGTCATTTCTACTTGAAATTCATGACGCTAAAGCAGAGATAGAAGGAAATTAAGTTTACTCCTTTGATATGCCAATGTGCACTCAGTGGTTGCCAGGCAATCAGATTTTCCGAAGAGGCAAAAATTATCTCATTCTCTCTTACAAATAGACCTCTAGCTTTTCATGCGTTTTTTACCTTTTACCCATTTCAGTTCACATGATAATAGTCTAGAGAACTGTTTTCTTTCAAATCCGCTCTTGTTCAGGTGCATATGTATGCATAATTTATAAAAGATAAAGCTAGGAATTCCCTTGAAACCTGAAATAGGTAAACAAAACATACAAGCTAAAGAGATCTATAGGGAAAAGCTTGGAGAAATAAAGAGTAAATTCAAATTATCTTGAAGGGCAAGTTAGATTCAGGACTATCTCTACATCTAGGCAAGGAAGTACCCTTAAGTACTTCCTTAGGGCACCCTATCTGAAACTTATTCATATTTTCAAAAGCTATAAATTATGTTTACCTTACAGGGGCAAGTCTCTGGGAAAGATGTAGATTTTGAACAACCGCTTGTTGATTTCATAGCGGTCCATCATATGATTCTATCTTATTAGGCCTTTTTGTGTGTAGTATCGCTGAGTAATTTTATGAGTTGTACAGAATTTTGACGAACCCGCATGGCAAGTATGAATACAAAAAAAAAAACTACCCTTTCTCTCAATCAGCTTGAATTAAAGTTTTCTGGAATTTAATTAGTTCGGACTAATTTTTAAGAATGTCGAGGTTAATATTAAGGCAAGTCTAGACAAATTTATTGATATCTTGATCAAAATGATCTGTCCAAACTGATTCTCTCTTATTTTGTCTGAAATTGAACCTGATAAGTATTTCTACTACACGGCTCTTTTTTGTGGGAGAACTATTGATTCTTTACGGTAACTTTAGGTCGCCGTAGATTTCCATGATCGAACTTAAATCACACTAACTCTAACAAAGAAATAATTTAGAAAATATTGAAATCAGGAGCAATCATGATTAACAACCTTCTTCCGCTCCTTGATGAGAAAGTTCACGTTGCGAATGTCGTCTAGGTTGAAGTAAATGTGTCGTTTCGATTCAAGTTGAAGGTGATAATTCTCTTTCTATCATTAACTAAATTCGCGCAGTTATACTTACAACGTTAGCCATTTTCGCGTCAGGAAAGAACACGTCCAACTTGCACAGAAAAGAATCAGAGTTTTGTGTGCCTTTGTACTATCGATTGCTCTGAGCGTTGCTGTAATGGGGAGAGGGGTGAGATCGACTTTGTCGTATGACTTTCGATCTTTTTTTCAATAGTTTGGAATGGAGGCAAAATCTGCATTTAAGCGAGAACTGTGAAAATATGTACATTCCATGTGGGCTTGTGTTTGTTTTCAAATATCCATGATTTATTTGAAGTACATGATGATATCAATTGGGTTAGTAATATCAACAGTCCCTCCCCTACCGAGATAAATGATTGCTTGTCGACATTATTACTCTACCACACCCTCACATCACGTTCGTCCCCCGCCGGGGTCCAGTGAAAAGAGACTCGCGCGCATCCGACCTATGCAGCACACGTGTCCAAACGTCGGCTTTGGAAATTTTCCTTAAATACCTTCCCACTTCAAAGAAGTGTTCTTCGCTCAAAATTGGCCTCTTTCTTTTATCATTTCTGATCTTTTATCAAGTAAGTTGTCATTTCGCTGCCGTTGAAACAGATGCGAAGAATGTTACAGGAAGAATTGTGGCATGGAATAATCGAACTAGTTCTGCGTACAGTGATGTATCTGATCAGGTATTTTCGGGGTGTTTTGTGCGTAGATTGTTAAATAAAATCACTTCTGTCTGAAAATTAGTCCCCACCAATCAGATCATCATAAAATACCTGATCAGATACATCACTGTACGCAGAACTAGTTCGATTATTCCATGCCACAATTCTTCCTGTAACACTCTTCGCATCTGCTTCAACGGCAGCGAAATGACAATTTGCTTGACAAACGATCAGATAAGTGATAAAAGAAAGATGACAGTTTTGAGCGAAGAAACGTTTTTTGAAAGTGGACAGTTATTTAAGAATAAGTTCCAAAGCCGAAGTTTGGACACATGTGCTGCGAGCTCGACTAGTGTCCGAACTTTCGGGGTTTGTCTTCGTATCAAAAGTCACGTGATACTACACGTATCTAAAGCCTAAAGGTGAACAGTTGTTGTCCAACATGGAGGAACTGATTGATGTTATCGTTATTGGTGGCGGAATAAGCGGTCTTTGTGCCGCTAAATTGCTAGCTCTTGAACATGGCGTTAGTGTTGTTATTTTAGAAGCAAGAAATCGTGTTGGAGGAAGAACCAACACTTTGGAAGACCCAAAATTTAAGTACGTCGACCTGGGTGGAGCGTACGTCGGACCAACCCAGAATAGAATTTTACGCGTGGCGAAAGAATTAGGAATAGAGACATATAAAGTTTACAGTCAAGGCAGTGTTGTGGAGCTTCTGGATGGACGAAGGCGATTATTTGCAGGGGATCTGTCCTCGTGGAATCCCTTGGCGATGTTAGACTACTACAACATGATTCGGACATTGGATAAAATGGGTGAGGAAATTCCACTTGATGAGCCGTGGAAGGCACGCAAAGCTTTAGAATGGGATAGCATGACTGTAAAGGAATTCTTTGACAAGAAATGTTGGACAAATTACACTAAAAAGCGTATGATACAAATCTACAACGATGCAATGGCCGCAGAACCAGAAGATATGTCCCTGTTGTATTATCTGTGGTATCTCAAGTCAGGAGATGGAGTGCTCAGGGTGGCTGCCATTGAAGATGCCGGTCAGGAAAGAAAATTTATCGGAGGATCTCAGCAAATAAGTAACAGACTTAAAGACAGGCTTGGAGATAGGGTAATTTCGTTTCCTTTCTTTTGTTGGGGTGTGGTTTGGAGAGGAACTGCTAACAATGAAGATGTTGTGAAAGAAGTTAGCTCACATTTTTCCCCCTTTCTTTAATCAGCAAGTAATCACATGATTCTTCTTATGCATTCTAGAAAGAATAAGCACTCAAATTGCACTCAACCTATGGGCTCACACAATTTTTCATCTTCAAAAGAATTATTCTATCTTATTAATTCCCAAATGCACTGCAAGTTATGTGACATCCTGTACTAAACCATATTCCTCATACTTTTAGGTCATACTTAACAGCCCAGTGTGTCACTTGCATCAAGATGCTGATCATGTTGTTGTTACCTGTGAAAATGGCAAGAAATACCAAGCCAAATTTGTGATTAGTGCCATGCCCCAAGCTCTTCTGAACAGTGTGTCATTTGACCCACCCCTCCCTCCCTTGAAAAATCAGTTGATTCAGAGAATCCCTATGGGCTCTGTTATTAAGACAGTCACATTTTATAAGAAGGCATTCTGGCGTGAAAAAGGATTAAATGGGGTACTGATTTCAGACTCAAGCCCAGCATATGTTACTGTTGATGATACTAAGCCAGATGGTTCATACCCAGCAATAATGAGGTGAGGTTGGTGAAGAATAGAATTGATTCTTAATCACTCGTTAGAAGATCCAATCTCAACACTAATTTTCTCCTTCTGAGGTGGTAACTGGTAAAATTTAGCACCTGTGGTACCTCTTATAACCACCTAAGATCACTGGGAATTCTTGAAAATTCAACAAGTAAAACCATTGCTCTACTGGTTTTTAAAACATGTTTTATCTGTTGTATAATAAGAACACTTAATACTCAGCTTAGTAGATTCTCAACGTATATAACATTGATATATAAATGTATCTTCAATTTTTCCAGTTTTATCATTGGAAGTCAAGCACGTTATTGGTGTTCCAAAACACAGGAAGAAAGGAAAAAAGCCCAATGTGAACAGTATGCTAAGGTGTTTGACAGTGACGAAGCTCTTCATCCTTATCATTATGTTGACAAGAACTGGCCAGCTGAGAAGTATTCTGGTGGTTGCTATGTCAGCATTATGCCCTGTGGGGTCATAACAAGGTTTGGTAAAGCTCTGCGTGAGCCAATTGGAAGAGTACACTTTGCTGGAACTGAAACTGCTACAATTTGGTCAGGTAAGAAAAGCAGGGAGGCATTCCATTCCTTTTATAGACAATCTTGAGACTGCTTAATATACAGTTTAGTGATGCTGCAGTGAATGATAGAAGTTTTAAATTATTGTTTCTCAGAGTTCTTTGGTAAAGGTATTTTTTGGAGAAAGATGTTTCTTTTTTGATCTTGTCACAAGCTTTGTACAAATAAAAAATAAAAAATTGTCCGAGTTCCCATGAAGAATCAAACCTCAGACCTTCAGATTTCAATATGAATAATTTTTCTCAAGGTATTTTTGCACAATGTTATGAAGCATGTGTTTGTTCATTGTGATTATAGTGAGAAACACAGTTTATTTTCCACTATTGGTCCACAAGGTAATTGTGGAGAACAGCTCCCCTCCACCGACAGTCGGCCAACAGTCTGCCGACAGTTGGCCGACACTAAACCAACAGGTCACCAACAGGTAACCAACAGATTAGAGACAGGCGGTGAAATAACTTTACTGGTGCATTTTTGCACTCAAAAATTGATGTAAAACTTACTATAAATGCTTAAAATTTTTCAAAATGCTACTAAAACTTATAGGCACACAAACATTCCCTGTGCATTAAACGAAAGTGTGTTAAGAATCGCCCTATAATGCAATGCGATCCTAATTTTTGGTATATTGGTATGTCGTACATATATAGAGACTGTGCGAAATTCAGAGGGGGATTGGGACAAAGTTAAAAATCCAAAATGGCGAACAAACCGAGAATTGAAGTGAGTGTTGGAAGAGAAATTGCCTAGAAATTGTGCTGAACTAACCTAAAAAAGCCAGCAACTATTTGAGCGTTTCATTTTATCTTTTCCATGCAATTATCAAGGGTTGTAAATCATACACTTTTCAAGGCAATAATCTGCATGAAGTTACCGACATTCTACCAAGAGATTGCCAACACCTTACCGACAGATCACCGACAGTCAACCAACAGTCAGTCAACTGTTGGCCAACAAATGTCCCGCAGGAAGTTATCTTTTCAGAAAAAACTAAATAAATCTGTCGGTCAACTGTTGGTAAGGTGTTGGTCAACAGTTGGCCAACAGTCGGCTGACAGATCGCCGATGGTCGGCCAACAGTCAGCTGACAGATTACCAACAGTCGGCCGACAGATAACCAACGGTCGGCCGACTGTCGGTGAGGGGAGCTGTTCTTCACAATTACCAGTCCACAGTTACGAGTCACTTGCTATCAATTTAGATTTCAAAATTTCCATAGTTCAACTGCTCTCCTTGGTTAAGTCTAGTGTAGAGGTTAAAGTCTTCAACTGACAAGGAGTTGCAGTATAGTAGTCCAACCATCTTGATCTTGACAAGACAAATGATTTAACTCTCACTTATCAAACGTATTTCCCTTTTTCAGGGTACATGGATGGTGCAGTCCAAGCAGGAGAAAGGGCTGCAAGAGAAGTGCTATTTGCCATGGGGAAGATAGGTGCAGAGGAGATCCATCAACTTGAGCCCCCTTCACAAGAAGTCCCTCCTGTACCTTGTCAGTTGACAACATTTCAAAGCTGGCTTCCTACTGTACCAGTTTTTCTAACCACAGTAACAGCCATTGCTGCTTTAATGGGTGGTCTGTCACTGAAACATTTTTCTAAATGAGGGAATGGTATTGATAGGAAACAAGCCACACACAAAAACGAGAAGAAATCAATCATATTAGGAAACTGGGGTGATGAGGAAAGGGAAAATTATTTCAATTTTTTTTTTCAATTTATTCAAACTCGAAATTCACCTCAAATACTTACATGCAATGCAACAAGGTGATGTTGCATTGCATGTTGCATTTACTGGTGCAGCTAGACCCAAGCAATATTTTAAAAAATCATGCAATGTGTTGCAAAACAGCAGTAAATTGTATTTATTCTAAGACTATATTCAATTCATACATTTTGATATAATGAATTTACAAAAAGACACTTATCTTGGATAAAAACCTTACAAAATTTACTAGAGTTAAAGTTCTCTGCACATTCATGATGAAAGTACAGTTTAGCTATCATGGTGTGACCTGACATGGTACAAATATCACACTGAGGAAAACTTACAAAATTTTGGTCATTTATATCAGTGGTAGAGAAGTCATTTGAATAAGTATAAACCAATTTCAAATTTGAGCACATGTTGAATTTACAATTATATTTCTTTCTAACAAAAAGGAAAGAAAGTTTGAAGTAATTTGCTACATATTTAAATTTTTAATCTTTAATAATTTCGGGTTAATCATTATTTATTGTTTGGAAATGTTTCATAGTTAGGTATTCCTGAGATGAGATTTACCAAGGAAAGCAAGGGTCAGCACAAAATCTGATGTAGGTCTCCACTTTGCCAGTGCTAGCTTGCATGAGTGTTGTGTATGTTGTCAACTGTGGGGGAAATTAAAATACCACATCACTGTTTATATTGCAATGAGGAAAACAGAACTCCCTCGCTTTTGATAGTGTTCAGAGAACACAAAATCAATAATGAAAACAGCCAAACCACAAGCATACTCTAAACAAAAGTGGCATGATAAAATATGATAATATGGTTTTGTGAGTCACAGAGTTTGAATTGTTCAGCGTTGTTCAGTGTGAAACTCAGCACATCATCGGCCTCAATGAATCCTTGAGCCAGAAATTTGCCCCAGAAGCCAACAAATCCTGGGCATCTCCTCCAACAACACTACCTAGAGATATCTTTTTTTCTTTTTTTTTTTAACATGTGCTTACCTTGTTCAAGACCGGTTGGGTGGAGAGAACATTGTACAAGCCTTTAAACGATACAGCCTGTAGAATAAAGTGGAAATATTTGACCTTGTTGCTGATTTCATCTTTATAACATAAAGAGGTGCTCACAAAGTTTATTTCAAAACAAACCTCTTGTCCCATTTTGTTCATGCATATTTTTCCCTGGGGAAAAAAAAAAAAAAAAAGAACACATTTTCAAGTTAGCAAAGCAGTAGGTATAATAATCACTACCAAAGATCAGTGACTTTACAAAGCATTTCTGAAAACTGCACACTTGAATGTAGCCTGCAAGAGTTATATATAAAGACTGAAGTAATTTCCTCGATTCATAGATAACTGAATACTTCATTGGGATCAGTGACCTTTTTTACTTTCACTGCAATCAAGATTGACCTACCGGAGTTCTCCTGTCATCAATCAATAGAGGTGGTTTCCAGTTGTCATAATTTGTCTCCAGAACAAACCAAGTGTTGTTTGTAGGATTAAGACTGAAAAGACAAACATATTTAAAGGTTTTGCATTGAAAATATTAAAATATCACTTCAACTTGCAAAATTATTGTAACCACTGAATTGCATTGCATGCATGTAATCTACCTCATTTGATTTAAGCATTCAGTTCGCGAGCGTGTGATGACAACTCCCTAAAAACAAAAAAGAGTGCACAGATTTACTAATCAGTACACCACATACATATAACAACAGGATAGCCCACAGAATGACCAAATTCTATTCATTTGGTCCTTACACTTGATATAACTTACTAGATTTCATTCAAAAAATAGCACTGGTAGTATAGAACAACAAAACTCTTTTGTACAGTTGTTCCATCTTATTCAGACAAAATTTATCCTTCACCAAGTCAGCCCTTAACACTTCAAGTCAGTAATGACTAGGTAGTAAAGATCTATTACCCAGTTTTGCAAATTGCCAACTCAGTCTAACCAAAGTAGTTAATTGTTCATTCACAAACCTTTCTCTCCTTTTTTCATGTGGAAATTGTTGAGTTATAATAATTATAAGTCACCTTAATCATGAATCACTGCAATCAGAACCACTGTATGGCAACTTAATTGTAACTACTAACAGGGAAAGAGACTCACTAATGGTTCAGAAGCCTGATGCTACATTGTAACAAAGCTCTGACTCAGTTTCATTTATTTAGATATATACCAACTGGTTTTAATGACTTTTTCAGTAAGTGGCTGTAGCTAGGAAAGGGGCTACAAGGCAGAACTCAAGCACAAGAGCCTGCTCCCAAGCTAAACAGGCAGTGGAGAGAGATATAACAGGCAGCAATAGACCACTACTAATTGGCTTTTGTTGAAACTCTTGATATGTACTAAGATTTATGACAGCCAAAGATATAATGTTACCTCTCCTGATTTTGTTCCCCCAAGAATGTAATAAACTGGAGCTAATACTTTGTCATTTGCCAACATGTCCTTTGCTTCCTCGAAACTAGAGTATATCACAAAATGAATAATCTGTTTGACATCAAGTAACAAAATTCAGTACCATATAAATCAGAGCACGAAGCCTTATTGTTAGCAGACATACGTTTTACAAGACATTGTTACCTAGTTGCACTTTCAAGCACGTCACGAGTCAAAAAACTTGACCACTTGCTGTTCCTCATGCCAAGTATCCACTCCACAATCCCTGAATATCACAAAGTGTTTCATGAACTGTTGCAGATAACCTTTGAGTATACCTTATGAATTTTTCAAACTTATTTTTTATTTCTTAAATTGACCTTTATATAATAGATATATATATTCAGTCATCATCTGACTTAGATAAGGCCTCACAGTCATTAAAATGACAACTAAAGTAAACAATTCTATTAATCCATTTTATTGTCTCACCAATGTAACCTCCATCAATGTTGAATCTTTCATTCAAAGTAAGTGTCAAGATTCCCTAAAAAAAATAAACAGGCTTTGGTATAAAATCATTTTGTTTTTGTACCCTTGGTTTACATTGGCAATGGCAAAAAGATTAAAAATCTATTGACGGACAAAAATATAGTTGGAGACATAGTCTTTGGTATCCAGGTGGAAACACAATAGAACCAAACCGATTTTCGACCTTCACTAAAACCACAGGCAAGCTGCAGCAATTGATTGGTGAGTAAACAGAACACAATTGCTTAAGAGTGAGCATTTGGAAAACTTCTTATTTGGGAGGACCAGTTTTCTTGGATCTTTTTGGTCTGAAAACAATTATCACCAGGAATTAGAGGGCCATCCAATGGTCTTGAAACTGCCAAAAAGGTTCTACAGGGGTTAACAGCATACTTTGCTGTTAATTTGGAGAGTTAGGAGAGCATTTTTCTGCTGGAGATCTAGTTTTTGAGGTCTACCAGTTCTCAGAATTTTGTATAGGATGGGAGCAGTCTTGATTATTCACTTGGGAAGGGTGTCTGGGGGTGAAGAAACCCACTCAGGAGAGGAGGGAGCCATGTTAAAAGTCTAGCTGCGAATAAAAAGTCTGGCCACCAGCAGAGGGGAAAAAAATTCTTTAAGGAAAAAGCAGATTTGTTAAAGTTGTCCCTTCATTTGTTCAACCGTTCCTCCGCATTAATCTTCCCCTGAATACATTGGTAATTATATTGAGTATATATTATTGTCATTTGCTATAAGAAACAAACATGGTTAAGCTCCTCTTCTGACAATGTAGTTTAGTACAACAACTAGTTATGAAAGATCGACAGCTTACTGGTTTTACTCCTGAAAGGACACCAACATATCCAGCAAAGCTGACTGTCTTGTACACAGTTTTTCCATTTCTCTGAAATAATTTGCAAGCAAATTAAATTAGGAGTCAAATTTTAATCACAAAAAGAGAACAATCCTATCCAAAAATGCACAAACACAGCCTCAGTTTGACAAATAAGATAATTTATAAGACATTTATGTCTGCCATACAATTTTTATGATGTTTGTTTGGAGAACTTGGTATTGGATAATTAATAATTTGCATAATATCAAATTGATTTTTTTAAAATATAATTATATACCTAGAATTTGCACCTTAGAAGTCAAAAAATTATTATTATTATTATTATTTTTATTATTATTAGTTATTATTGATTTTGTAAGAAGAAATTGTCTTGGTCAGTTAAGGGAGTTACAACATCTAGCCGTGGAGGATAGTAGTCCCATATAATCACTCCAGTTAATAATCCTTTTGCAAACACATCCATTACCCCATAACACCAGATTAAGAGAAAGTAATTCATAGGAGTTCAAAAGATGAATAAATTTAAGCCTGACCATATACAAAATAATAATATATATTACTAGTTATAATTTCCAATGCTGTCTAGCAGTTCACATTGCACTCGTGGAAGCAGAGATGTTTACAGATCACTCCTGACTACAATAACTACAATCTGTGATTATATTACCTGATAATCAATATTCACAATTAGGGTCCTAAGAATCTCAGTCAGCATCCAGGTGTCATTCTTCACATCCCAACTGCAATTAAACATTACATAGCTTACATCATAAACATATCGACATTAAAAACAAAACGAATTAAAAAGACTCTAGGCAATGACTGATTCCCATAAAGTTCTAGCTGTCATTTACAAGAATGCTTACCCCAGAAATAGGCCAAAATCCAGATTACGTGCATGGAAAAGATTTCCTGAAAAGTTGTAACAAAGGTATTGACAAATAATTTGAGTTTTGTGCACTATCAGCACATCACTCTTTGTGTCTAATTAAGGCTACCAGGACACATCCCTTTCCTAACACATCTTGGATTTTCATATAAATGAAAAGTTATTTAGTGATTGTTTCCAGCTCTGCAAAAGTTTCAGACTACCAGAGGCTGCATACTCCTCTACAACATTTGGTTTAAGAGACTTCCCTCCAAACTCATTCTCTTCTCCCCTTCCCTAGATCCATCCTCCCACCTCTCCCCTCCCTTCCCTTAATCTATTTCTCCTCCCTCTTCCTCACTTTCATTCATTCCAGTCTCCCTTTGTTCTCTTCTCACCCCTCCCTCACTTTCATTCATTCCAGTCTCCCCTTGTTCCCTTCTCACCCCTCCCTCCCTTGCATTTGTTCCAGTCTCCCTGTGTTCCCTTCTCACCCCTCCTCCCTTGCATTTGTTCCAGTCCCTCCTTCTTCCCCTCTAACCCCTCCCACCCTTGCATTTTTTCCAGTCTCCCCTTGTTCCCTTCTCACCCCTCATTCCCTTGCAACCTAATACTTATCAGAAATTTCAGCAACCTCCTTTCTTCCACAATCACAACAAGACCTTAATCCAAAGTTTTTACCCATAACAGAGTCTGGGTTTACCTTCTCCCAACAAAAATAAAAAATTTTCAAATTAATTCCCATGCCATGTCAAGATTTCCTAACCTGACTTGTCCTCAGCAACTATAGATGTGCAAACTGTAAAAACTTCATAGAAGATATTGTACAAAACAATCTCACCTAAAAACCAACCAAAAAGCTCCAAGTAAGTATTTAAAAAAAATGATACTGTACACTCATAGATGACATACAAAAGTGTGACATGAAACTTAAAAAAATGGATGATTCGGTTGCGAAGTTTGGTGCTATGTTAAATATAACTGACAGTAAGAACTAGATTTAAATGCTTTATAATGATTACAACTAAACATTAAACATCAGTTCCTCTCACAGCATAGTACCCACTTGTAAAATCCTACACTGTATCAATGGAGAGATGGAACACAAAGAAAAGGTGACAATGATGAGTTACTTGTATCAACAGAATAGTGGTCAGCATACATGGTTCTATTGTTAACCACTTCACATGCTGCGAGTTAATTTCTTACCAAGAGGAATGTTGGTGGCAGTGGCTAATCCTTTAATCTCTTTTCCATAGGGATCTGGAAGAGTTTCTGCCAGAGGACCCTACAATAGTGATCACAATAAAGGGGTTCCGCAATTAATACTTGAAGTAATGTCATGATTAACAAGAAATTTTAACCAAAGTTGGTTGCTTAACAAGAATTCTCTTGTAATAAAGCAAGTCTTGTGCATGTAAGTATAAAGCATTGGCCGCAAATGTCACTGCATTGGGAAACTTAAACTGTAAAATTATGACTTGGCAACATTGTAACATCACATATAACTTTTTCACTGATATTTGTCCTTAAAGAAAAATATCTATGCAAATACTTTAACTTAGTACTCCTAAACATGTCAAACAACTGAAATGGTGAGGCATATACACGTAACATTGATCCTTTACACCCAAACATCAGCATGCATATTCTCCATACTGTTATCTGTACATTTCCTAAGATGCTTAAAGGAGAATTTGTGTAACAATCAAAAGAGCTTTTATTTAGTGATCATTTTTTTTTAATTCTTGTGACCTTACGACATGATTCAGGGATGATATTGTAGGAAGAAATTAGATGCTAATCATTCTTGGGAGTTTCAGGGTTAATGTTAGCATTTTGTAGTACTAACTGACATACCAAGTATGTGTCAATATATCCAAACAGCTTTCCATCCAGGATAAAACTTGTGAAATTCTTGATATAGTGGAGCAAGTTTTTAAGCTATAAAATAGAGTGAAATAAAAAAGGATAAAGCAGTTAGTTTCAAATTACTAAAATATCTTCCTTGAATGTTTCCTTCAGCCTCTTACCTCATCTATCCTCTTGCTGACAAGATCATTGTATCTTTGTTCAGGTGGAAGGTCAAGATTTACAACTTCCCAAGGGACCTCCCTGAAAGAATGAAAATGAATCAGCAACTACAGCAATTTGCTGTCTCTGAAAACAGAGGGCAAGCCAGTGCAAAGAGCAAACACATTCCTTTTTTCACGAAAACAAGATAGCAATTGATGCTTTGAACTATTTACTCTTAATATTTCCTTGATATAAAGTTTCAGCCCTGCCCAAGAGAGCTCAGCTATGTACCACAAAAAAATTTAATTAATGGGTGTCCCATTCCTTCATTGATTAATAGCCATGATAATTTTCATCAGGAAGAAAGGTAAACCACACCTTTCACTTGGGGGGTAAGCATCAGTTACACAGTCTTGGTCTGAAAACTGAAAACAACAAGCATCAAACAAAGTCAAGAAATACATGTTGAGGTCAAGTCCGCAATGAAAATAGTCTAACAAAGCTTATCCCCCTTTCTATATTATGAACCAACCAGGAGTACTATTACTCCTCCTGAAAAGAATATCAGTCCATTACAGCCAGTTGTCTGAACTTTGGTCAGACACATCATTGATTGCACATTTATTTCACAATCCTGCAAGCTTGGTGAAGAGAGGTAGCATCAGAATGAAGTGTCTTAACCATAAACTTAATAACCCTTGCTAAAGCTTGAAACCAAGGCTTAAGCCTTGTACCATACGGTTTGCGTCTCCCACAACTTCTACTTCTACTTTGACAAGTTAACTACATGAGAACCGTAATGTCTACCCAAGAGAACTACAAGTGAGACGAAAATGGGTTGCTTCGACAAAAAGCATTAGCAAAAGAAAAGTAGGGTATTGCTACAAAGTTTGAACGAGCTTGGTAGCTTAGATTTTGCATTAAGCGTCAACAAAAAGCATAACATTGCACAATCTGAAAAAGTTCCCACCTACCTTTGAGAGATGCTCGAAAACTGTATGTCTTTTAACCTGAAAAAAAAGTTTGATTCGTGAATAAGTATGGTAAAATTTCCGCACAGCCCCATCCTACATTATGCATTCAGTTCTTGAACAGAGAAAACAATGACAAAAACAATACATTTCCGTTGGGAAAACAGATTTGTTTTACAATAGTATGGGGCTGTGCGGAAACTTTGCTACGGGTTCAACCTTTGAACTCAAATTTGTACAATTTAAAGTCCACGTTTGTACAATTTCTCGATGATGCACTCTGTTTCACAATCTCAGGGTTAGGGTTAGCCTCCACTAGTACTGTTTAAATTTCAGATAACTCCTAACAGATGAGTAACAATTTCGACATAGTTATCGAAGCTTCGAAAGTGAAGGAAAAAGTTTTGAATTGCGTTCCAAACAACCTAGTAAATCAAACTAATTATAAGACTTCACGAGAGTACAATGAAATTAATGCTATGTTCAAAAATATCTGATCCAGTTACAAGATACATGATAAAAACTTCTCTTTTGTTTAGCGTTGGATGTTGTCCTTGAGTAGCATAGCGTTAAAAAGTCAGACGTGTAAACCAAGTGAGGCCAGGTATGCTACGATAATTTAGTTTTCCGTAGATCGGCGAAAGCTCGGAAATCTAAATTATTATCGTAACATGCCTGGCCTCACTCGATTTACACGTCTGACTTCTCTTTTGTTGTTTTTCCTTACCGTTGCAGACGAAACTGATCCAAACGAAAGCAAACATGCGAACGCAACCCAAACTGAGGCTTCCATGTCTGCCTTAGTCCTGTGCTGAATAACTGTGACAATAAATTTCATAAATAGAAATATCCAGCACAGGAGAACCACAAGTGAGTCATATGACTTGGCTACAAATGGACTTGGTAGGGAGGGGTACGTAATTAGATTGAGAACTCGTTTTTTCTTGAGTTCTTTTTCCTTTTTTTACCCAATATTGTTGAACATTTTAGTTCAGGTGATTCTTATCGCCTAATAGGAAATAGCGATAGCTCGTTCCTGAAAATTTACCACTTGAACCAAGGACACAATTTTTGCCCCTTAGACACAACAAAACTTCCTTATATTAAACGTCCACTCACCGGAAGTTACAATAATAAGGCGGGGAGGAGGGCGTAATGGGGGCGGAAATTTTTTAAGGGAAGGATTTGCCTGAGATGGCGCAAACGCTATTGTAAATGATTCAAATATTTACCGTCGTACACTTCATATGCATTGCCCCGAACTCCTCAATTTTACTGCTTTCTGACCACTCTCGAAGTTTTTTCAAGGTCTCAAAGAAGATTCAGATCGAGAAGAGGTTGTGCGCGCGTGGAATGCTCGCGTGCAAGAGGATGTGGTCTCTTGTCGCGCGTTATAAATTACTGATCGCGAACAAGAGATCATAAGTTTAATCTCCTGTCGCGAATCGATGCGCTATGGCACCTTTACAAGAGCGTTCTGTTTGAAAATTTTAGTTTTAAAAATTAGTTTTAAATTTATGGCTATAACAATTACAAGACCCGAATAAAATATAAGGTGGCTGGTCGTTCTGCTTGGCAAACGTGAAGCACGTGAAGCACGGGAAGCACGGAGTTTCAGCTGAAATGACAGGACGTTTAAACGTCAGCTTTTCCAATCTCAACTGCAACTTTTGTATGAAAAATCGAATCAGTTTAACTTGTCCTTTTATTTGAAAAATAAAACAAAGGCAATTTATTGGGTGTTCTTAGCTACTGGTTCATTCAGATAGGAAACTAACTCAATCAAAGAAGTAGAGATTCAAACCATATGACATTATCAAAGTTGCTTTTCTCAACTTCACTCAGTACATTTATTGCAGACAGATTTTCAAAACATTTCTGTTTAATGATTCATTACTCTGAAATCACAACTGCATTCCGATTCTTCGGCAAGATATGGTATGCAATCTTCCAATCTACCATGGAAAGCACTGGTCGGGACAGCTTCTAATGAATGTCTCCACTTTGCCACTGTTCACTTGCATCAATGTTGTGTAAACGGTCAACTGTGAGCGAAATAATAATATTTTGATAAAAAGAAAGTTAAACATCATTTGTTAGGAGCGTGTACATGGAAAAATCTAGTCTCTTCCAGGCCTTCAGTAAGAAGTACTTAGTAAAACGAGGTATGACAGTAAACGGCCCGATAGTGGCACACGAGTGAAATAGCGAGAGAGACCTGGGTCAGGTCGCGTAATCAACGTGACACTAGCGTCTAAAATCGAACACTAGTGTCCAATATCGGACAATAATTTACATGGTCCCAATATCGGACACTAGTGTGCCTTGAGTCTAAAATCGGACGTTAGAGTCTGGGATCGGACACTGATGTCTAAAGAGGGACACTTATGTCTAAAATCGGACACTACTGTCAAAAGATAGACACTAGTGTCCAAAATTATATGATGCCAGTGTCTGAAACAAAGTTAGTATATCACGATTGATATCGCATATGTCCATTTTGTTGAAAATAATTGTTTTCATTCCTCACCTTATTCAATACAGGTATTGTGGAGAGGACATTGTAGATGCCTTTGAATGACACAGCCTGATAATACAAAAGTAAAAAAAAAAGAATTAATAAGATTGCTTAATTTACAAAGGAACTGTGTCGGTTAAACGCATAAGAAAACAAACCTCACGTCCCATTTTATTCATGCATGCCTTGCCCTGGAAACAGAATAAAAACAACAACAACATGAACAAATAGAAAGGTTTGTTGTTAACCAGAAACTTAGACACGCCTGTTAATCTTGAAACTTCGGCTATTGCGATTATTGAACGAGCTAATGTGTAGTTTTCTTGTGCACGAGGAGATGGTAATAGAAGGCTTTTTAACCCAAGAACTATAACACTTGAGCCTCCCCCTTCCCCATTCGTAAGCCTGCACTATACAAAAAAATACCAAGCAACCCCAAAATCTATACTCTTAAATAAAATAAATAAATTTACCGGAGTTCTCCTGTCATCAATTACCAGAGGAGGTTCCCAGTTGTCATAATTTGTTTGCAGAACAAACCAAGTATTGTTTGCAGGATTTAGGCTGAAAACATACAGACAAAAATCAATAACATACTAGATGTAGTTATTTGAACATGCCATGCAATTCCGTAAGACTCACAAAAGTCTAGTTTAAACCAAAGAAAAAAAGAGAACTTTGACAAGTAACCAAGCAATACCTCATTTGATCTAAGCACTTAGTCAGAGAACGCGTAATGACAACTCCCTGAAAAAGAATATTTGTAACAAGTTTGTCATCAAAATATACTTCATCACCGAGCAGTTTAATTTATGGCCAAAACTCTCTGCAACAACTCTTTCCAGCCAATAGCAAGAGAAAATAATCGCATGTTTTCTCTTGCCTATAGACATCATGAAAAGTAATTGTGACCCGCAGAATATTTAGATTAAGAACTCTGTCATTGTTAAAGAAACGTGAGAGAGACAATTAGATATCGGGGAAGCACCTCTACCAACTGAGCTACGAAGCCTCATGTTAGGGGTGAGGCAAATGTTAGCGGGGTTTTTTTTGTCACCCGTCATTCCCGAGGCATATAGCTAGACCCCAACACCGTGACCATCTGCCGGTCAGACTCAAGTATTCTGCTATAGAAACGATGACAAAAATAATTTGAATAAGTCAAGTCAAAAGTAATGCTCAGGTATAATACTTAAATTAACTCAAGTAGATTAATATTCTCTGGTATTTATTAAGAATAAAGAATGCTACCTCTCCTGATTTTGCTCCACCCAGAATGTAATATACAGGAGCTGTCAAGTTGTTGTTTGCCAACATGTCCTTAGCCTGCTCGAAACTGAAAAACGCCATAAGGAAAATCTACATAAATTTTCAACATTAAACAGCAGGATCTCAGCTCTGCTTAATTTGGCAAGAAAAAAAATACTGTGATTTTACCTGGTTGCAGTTTCCAAAACGTCTCGAGCGAGAAAAGTTGACCACTTCACTTTTCTATTACCGAGAATCCATTCAATAATTCCTGAAAAATATAAACGCGTTTGCAGTATGAAAACGTGGCTTTTATGGTGGGGATGCAAGGGTGAAACATGGATACTGTGTTTTTTCGGCAGCAGCAGCTTTCTGCGTGATAGAACGGTCAAGCTCATGGCTTGGACGAGTATTACGTTACCTCGAGGCACAGTCATTGTAGAGGGGTTCTTTCAACAGTTTAGGAAGCTTTGTTGAGGCAGTTAGCGTCGTGTAGAGGTTGGTCTGAGTAAGGGTGATTATACGGACTGTCCAGTAAGACAAAGTGGTCTAGCAACAAAGGTGGCGAGTATAAAGCATGCAACTAACAAGATGGCTTTTTAATATTTTTGATCGTCGAGCCACTTTGGTAATTGAATTAATTTGTTATAGGAGTTCAGTTGTAGCTGAATTTATCTTCTCACCTGCGTAACCACCATCAGTAGCGAATCTTTGATTAACAGTTAATGTCAGCACTCCCTACGAAATCAATAAGAGCGAAATGATGATGAAAAAGATGACTGACTTGAAATCTGCTCCATGAAGAGTCTGTAAATAATAACTTACGTTTGAATCAATTTTAAACTCTACAAAAAAAGCAGTTTAGAGAAGAACCAAATTTTCACGAACCATACAGGCGAACAAGTAATGAGATCAGGATTAGTTTAAAAACATTTTCTAGTAAGAGCAGTTCATTGTGTCCCATTTATTGCAAAGCAAAAACCTGTCGTTGTGTCATTATCAATTGGTACAAATCAAATAGCTTACTGGTTTTATTCCTGTAAAAGCACCCACAAATCCAGCATAGGTAACTGATTTGTACACTGTTTGGCCATTCCTCTGAAAAATCAAAAGACAAGAATATCCATTTATGTAGCTCTTAGTGATTAAAAGAGATCGCTAAGAGATTCGAGAAAAAGGAGTGCAACTTTGTTATGTCACAAATGAGTCACCAGGTTGCTGAGCACGTTTCAAAATGGCGTCGTCCGTTATAAATTATTTTAGCACATTTGGAGACAGTCCTCAAAGGCGAGAGTACTTCTTGGAATCTCAATCACACGGTTAGTCACATAATTACACTCAATCTTCTTAAAAACGGACATGAAAACTCTACGCTCTCTGAAGCTTAATTTTTTTCACAAAAAAAAAAAACTCAAAAATTACTGCCCATCTGGGAGATTCTCAAAAATTATGATGTCACACTTACCCGAAAGTCAATATTAATTGCTAGTGTTCTAAGGATCTCGCTCAGCATCCACGTGTTATTCTTCTCATCCCAGCTGTAATCAATAAACGTTTCGCTTCAATTCCAATCGAACAAAATTAATGAGGAATTCTAAGAAACTCTAAAGTAGTGTCCGTTTCAATGAAACTCACCCCATAAACAGGCCAAAGTCCATATTACGTGCGTGGAACAGTTTACCTGAAAAGTAATCACAACGGTGTAAGGAAAGTCTGCAAAGAAGACTGACTCACAAAAAGCTGCCAGAGTTTATCCTTTCCCGGTTTATATACTAATGGGATGTCAGTCTAATGTTGGTAGCCGCCCGCGCCTCCGCCCCCTATACAGTTTGTGCTAAGCATTTGGCCGCTAAATCTCCCATTACAAGGACATTTCTAAAAATTTATCAAATTAATTAAACGTTATGCCGGACACCACGATACTCTCACACGAGAAATACGTATCTAGAGCAAGGCTCTTTTTTAAGACATGTTTACATATAAATCGGTCTGAACCAGACTGTTGTTCGGTAAGAGTTTTCAGTTGAGCTCCACGCCTTTCTTTAAGGCAGTTGGACGCTGAGACACTTTATATCTCAGATTTCCTTACCTGATTCGTCCTCAGCAACAATAGATGTGCAAAATGCGACAATCTCATAAAAGATGTTGAAGAATAAAATCTCACCTGAAATATTAGAGGATGATATTTATGTAAGCATGGTGATATGAAAAACTGATGGCGTTTGCATTAAAATTAAACACGTGTTATATATTTGCGTGAAAGCTGTTACCCATACTTGATCCTCGAATATCCTGGTGGATCAAGAAAGTCCATCTCTGGGTCTCTTTGATTTTTACACTCATTTCAGTGAAAGTACGCGCGAAATTCCGTCAAAACTCTTGGCAGTCGTATTCGAACCCGGACCAATTGATTTGCAGTCCAGCGCAATTCCTCCATTTATAACATATTAATGAAATTAATATAAAATAATTTAAAATCTACACAGAGAGGCTCGAATCCGGACCAATTAATCTGAAGTCCAGCGCAATTTTCGTGTCAAAACTCCCAAAAAGACCTAAATAAATGAATCAGTTTGGAAAAGGTTACGATCCGGCCATACCAAGAGGAATGTCAGTAGCCTTAGACAACCCAATGATTTCCTCTTGGTAAGGAGATGGAAGGGTGTAAACCAAGTAAGCCTGTCAAATCAAATTAAAACGCGAATTAAACGTCATATCTGAACATAAACATCTTTAACATCATGTTTATTTTTTCACGAATCCTTAAATTTGTCTTCACGAGAAGAAATTTCCACCATTTCCATCGCTCGATAGAAATAAATTTAGACAAATGGAAAAAGTGTTTAAAAAAAGAAATTATTTTTGAATTTCACCCAATGGGTCAATTTAAAACATGTCGATTAATGTTTATCTTAATTAGACATCTAAGTAAGAAGAATTTTATCAATGTCTTAAAGTAAGTGCAAATATACATACCAAATCTTTGTCGAGAAATCGATACAGTTTTCCATCCAAGATAAAACTTGTAAAGTTTCTTAAGTAGTTTGTCAATTCCTGGATCTTGGTAAATATGGTAAGGTAAAAAAAATAAACAGCGAGATAAAACAAAGCCAAGCAAATGACAAATAACAAAAACAAGGAAAGAGAAAAAGAGAAATGAAACGAAACTTAACAATGTCAAGATAATGAGAATCGCTCTCTACTCTATTTTTGACCAAAACAGTGCATCTTTGACAAATTAAGGATAAAAAGACGCGCGTCAACATGGAATCTATATGTCACAGTTTTTAACGATAGAACGATGGTGACGTCATCTATCTATCTATCTGTCCCCCAATGGATCGTAAGTAAGAGCCCAATCAAATTGTATGTACAATTCATTTTATCACATAAAACTTTGTAGACTCCACCGTTAATTTTTAAAGACTGACTCCTAGCTTTATTTAAACTGTGAGCTTATAGTGGCGTTGAGGGCGACGCCGAGGGCTGGCTGGTGAAAAGAACCAGCGAAAGATCTGATACCTTTAACGGAACTATAGGAGCGGATTCAGAAAACGACACCGCAATCTTTTGAGGTTTTCCTCTTATATTTTTTCTCGATTTCTCCACATCCATGACGGAAACTCGAAGACTTTGCTGCTATTGTACCTAGCAACACTCTACAGTCCATGTTGCGCAATTACTTTCCATATCTCCTACCTCTTTTATCTTCTTGCCCACCAAGTCATTGTATCTTTGCTCAGGTGGTAAATCAAGATTCACAACTTCCCAAGGAACCTCACTAAGAAAAAATGTAAACTTCTCTTTAGTATCTATTATTAAAGAGTAATTTTCAACTGAGAGTCGAAAGTCATCCGACATTGAATAAAGGGGTAAGTTTCTAAAGAAACTGTGTTGCTGCATCGGTGGGCAGGGTTTGAGCTAGTATTTGATCACTGGGGGACAATTTGTCCCCTTAGCAAAAATTTTGGAGGACATTTTCATCTTTAGGGGGACAGATAAATTAATTTTTATTCGACATTTTCTTTTTTTACATTCATACAGGCAAGCCGACAAAAACATTTTTTTACCTGATCCTTGTAAGACTTGTAATACAAGAAAAGTGATACAAAAAAGAAAAGTTATGTTATTGATGTCAAATTTCTTTTTCTCGTCATATTTAAACAGAGGATCAATGACTATGCTTTATACTTCAAAACATTACACATCGTTCCGGCATCGCCTTGTAAACTTCAATTCCTTTCTTAATCACTGGTAAACGTAAATGTACAATTCTTCAGTTGGTTCTAGCCCAAACATCAAGGGCTGTAGGAAAGAGTTGCTGCAGAGTTGAGGTTCTAAAATTTGTACACCCTTCTGCCGTTGCAAAGGGGTTTGTCTTCTTAGATTTCCGACAAAAATAGCAGAACATCGCCTCTTTTTCATAGCGCAACCATGTGTGATCTCGCAACCAAGTTTTCAGGAAAGTTCGTGATTTTTTCGGTTCCCTTCGATCCTCATTCGTTTCTTCCTGATTAATACACTGTTCTTCTTCTGTATCATTTTTCTCTGATTCACTCTGGCTTCGATTCCGAGCGAAAAAGCTTTCTAATGTTCGAACACGTTTTCGATGTGACATGTCACTGCGCTTTTCACAAACATGCGAATTTTGAAGTTCAAAAGCCAACTGACGATTGGGTTTTGTCGCTGCCGTCAATCATCTTAACGGAACTCTTAGGAAACAAAAACGCTTGGTTGAGCATGAGACGTACGTGTTCAGTAAAGTGTGACTGAAACGTGACTTTAGAATGAACTTTAAACGTGCTAGAAAATATACTTTCCACGTTCTGTTTTAGCTTGCAATTTCTGAACCGAGATAAAACTCTTCGTGTGTGCTTCCTTTCGAGTTTTTTCCCTAAATTTTGAAGGGGACAAATTGTCGTCTTGACCGTTTTTTTAAGGGACAATTTCAATTGCAGTGCGGGATTGGCGCAATGGCGCGGCCTGGCTCAAACCCTGGGTGGGAGAGTATAACAGGGTAATTTGGTATTATCAACTGAGTTGATAATGTAAATTGGCCACCGTAAAGAGTTTTAAAGCTGAAGTTTCAAGCGTTAGCCCTTCGTCAGAGCGAAAGACAATAGGTTAAACCATACCTTTCAGACGGAGGATAGGCTCCAGTAACACAATGTTGATCCGAGAACTAGAATCACACAAGGATTAAAGCAAATTCAAGGCATTAAACTACAGCGGAACTCCTTTTAATCCGATTATTGTGTAACAAACTGTGAGTTGCATAAAAATCTGTCATTCAATCGGAAGAAACGTTCAATCAGTTGATTTGCCTGTTATGTTTTGACTGAGGAAATATTCACTAGAACTCCAAAAGTCGTTAAAAAATACTTCGTATTTTCAACTACTTCTTATGGAGTCATGGCACTTTGCCAATAATGTCCAAGCTAACGACATATCTCTTTCCTGCTCTGGGGTCAATAGTTTGAACAAACAATATCTTAAATTAATGTTACTTTCCATTTTCAAAAATTCTCAACGGTTCATTTCATCACAGGTTCAAGTCTTTTAAAATCTTTCAGATATCAAAATAGTCGAATTGCCTCTAGACTGCGAGAAAACGCGCGTTTCAAAATATGCACTTATTGCATTGTCTGGAACACACAAAACAAAACAAATAGCCATTCCGCTTCGATCTGTTTGCTTCCAGTTCAATACATATCAACTTCTTTACTTTACCTCATAGTCTGAAGACGAAACTGATCCAAAGAACAGGAAACATGTGAGCAAAAACCAGAATGTAGCCGCCATGACTGATCTCTAGCTACTCTATAACTATTTCGGCTTATAACTGTTTAGTCATGTGACAATTTAAGATCCTCGAGCGAGTCATAAGACTTGAACACGACAATCTTTTTATAAATGTTTATTTTTTTTATTTCTATCATCAGTATACTTTCTGGCAACCAGTACCCATAGAATTTTAATTTGTGTTTCTTTGAAATTCCATGGAAATCGCTAACGAATTTTTGAAATATTTTCTGAAATATGCTATCGATCGATTTGAAAAGTTCATGCTCTGGGCGGCTTCTGGTTTGAAGGAAATGCAATCCAACCGCTTCACCGCTTACTTGAATTATGTGGAAAAAAGTCGTTAAGTTCAATTAAGCATGCACTTCTTCGTATACTGTTTGAAACTTGATGTTATAAATAACTACATTTTACCGAATGGCGAAAAATTCATTTCATGAAATAATATGACTGCGCGCAAAATAAAAATAATCATGGAATGAACTTTTCAAATAATTAAGGGAGCAAAATTTTTAAAGAAACTTTAGTGTTGCGTCGGTGGGGTTTTTTACAAGATAATGAATTCTATGAAGTTTAGTTCGTCATTATTCAAAACGATAATCAAGTTTTTGAACTGAGTTGATCATGTGAATTGCACACAGGACGAAATCACATGTTTCCGTATTTCTGAAACGTGGCGGAAACATGCAACTCCATGTTTCCGTTATGTTTAACATGCACAAAAAGTGGTCCGGTTCCGTTGTATACGCAGCAACGGAAACGCGAGAAAACGTCACGAAACCGGTAACGGAAACACAGGTTATCCGTCGTGTTTCCAAAACGGTTTAACATGTTTCTGCCACGTTTCCGTTTACGGATTCTTGCAATTTCGTCCTGTGTTGGCCGCTGTCGAGAGGTTCTGAAGCTGACGTTAAGACCGTTGGCTCTTCTATTCGCTCTGGCGAAAGGCTGACGCTTTAAGACCTCTCTTCGGCGACCAATTCACATGATCAATTCAGCGTCTAAAAATAATTATCGTTTTGAATAATGACGAACCAAACAAAGATTTTGTACAAAGGATAAACGACGCTCCACATTTGTAAGACATTCATATTTTCAGGAGAAGACAGGATGAAACGGAACACGGTGTAAAAATAGGGAACGAACTTTATATCCATGAGCAGGGCTTTAAGCGGATCGATACTGCATGATACGTAACTAGGACTTTTAAACTCAATTTTTCAGCTTCATTTCTTTGTCAATCCCTCTGGGGACTTAACGACTCACAACAACTTTGTTCTCTCCCAAAATTCACCGATGGTATCATAAATTATATATATTCGTTATTCCCTTCAAAAGGATATATCAGAAATGCTTTACAAGTTTTGATCTTTTTTTGACAGGAATGATAAAAGCTCAGTTTTATGCAATCGGACATCTCTTTTCAACGTTGTGGTGCTATTATGTTTGAGGATAACAAAGCTGTCTTATGCCTCATGGGAAAACAAAAGAAATTTTAAGAATCTTAAGGATGACAACTTATTAGATATTCTACTTTTCCCCATCCAATATCTGCGTCTTCTTCGGATCCTTTCAGTGCGTCTATTTCAATTCAGCGCGGGCTAAAAATTCTTATAGAAAACTTTCACAACCTGTCAGTTTACGATCCAAAGAGGTTTTTTGACGATCGTAACAGGAAAATGGCGCGTCTAGTTGTTAGATTTGCCGCAATTTTGTTGATACTTTTGCCGATTTTGGTGTTGCAGGTTATTTTGTACTTGGAAAGTTACGGATGGAAGTTACATCTTACAACTGTGATGCGACATAAATGGAAAAACGTCATGACTGTTTCTGGTGAGTGAACGTTGTGGAAAGTGTGGATTCTCAATTTTTTAGATAAACGGTTGCTTTTATGGATAATTTTACGATTACGTTTATCATCAACACACAAATAACCTGGATGTAATTTGTCGGCAATTAAGGAATGAAATTCATTTTGCACTTTTTCCGGTTTTGTGGTACGAAACCCTTGCAAGATTTCTACACATTGCTTATCAACCTTTTTTTTTTCTCTTGCAGACATCAGAGGAACAAATGTAATTAATTCTGTAGTAAGTGAACATTTCTTCTAGACTGAGAAATTTAGTTATTACAGCTACAGCTATTTCGCAGGACACAATGTAGATCAGCTATGTAAAGTGTTTTCTTCATAACATCTCGGAATGGAACAGTCAGCCGCCTGTTTCTGTTTTGCTTAAGACAAAACAACCGTCAGGAGGCTCACATCCCTGGGATTGTTGGATAATTTTTACTTAGTTAAATATTCCTCTTATTTTGATGGACGGGGCAGAAAAAGAGAGGACCCTGGGAACGAGGTTGAAGAGAGACTCGTTCATGTCCCATCCTGTTGGTTCATTTTAACTTCAGTTTAACTTCTGGTTAATCTTTTTGTCATCTTTTGTTAACAGGCTACCAGTGAACAAAGACTGCAATCAGTGAGACGAGTATGCGGTAATACAACAAAGTCGTGGGATTCTCTCTCCGCTAAAGAAAAATATATCCTTGGAAGTCACATTTTAGTAGATGACAAGCATAGATTTTTATATTGTTCCATACCGAAAGCTGCCTGCTCAAACTGGAAGAGAGTATTGATGGTGCTTGATGGTAGAGCAACCAACATCAGTGCAGTAGGGAAAGTACAACACAGTGCTTTCACAAGGCTGAAAGATTTTCCGCCATCGGTTGCTAAACAGAAACTTCGGGAGTACTATAAGTTCATGTTTGTGCGAGAACCTTTCGGAAGACTTCTATCAGCATACAAAGACAAGTTTGTCTTAAACAATACTGTTTTCCACAAAAGGTATGGGACACAGATAATACGACACATGCGAAAAAATGCTCAAGCAAATTCTACAGGAGATGATGTTAAAATAAGAGAATTTCTACAACATGTCTTGGACAGTCATGCGGAGGACATGAACGAACACTGGATGCCATTTTACAAGTTATGTCAGCCATGCGTTGTTTCTTATGACTTCATAGGATCCATGGAGAATCTGGAATCAGATTCTACTCAAGTTTTAAAACAGCTTAATGTTAATGAACAAGTCTCTTTCCCCAGACGACAAAATTTTTACCGGGCAGGGGGGCAAGGATATGTCAAACCCGAGAAATACTCACATGTACCCTTAGATGTGAAAAGAGAAGTTAGGAAAAAGTACGCTCTAGATTACGAAATGTTTTCATATGAAATGCCAAATTAAATTTGAAGTACTTGAGCATTAAAACTCTATACGCATAAATATTTGTTTCCTGTTGGACTAAATGGCATCGCAGGATCCCAGTCAATCATAAGCCATAGGGCACCTAGTCTGGGAAAGCTATCAATAAAAGAAAAGTGGTCTCGTGCGATATATTTCAATAAATTATTTTTTAACGTATACGGGAGTACTTCATCACACTCAATAGGTGGCCGGGGAGGTGGATTACTTAAGTCAATTTTTGCTGGGTATATGCCGCTGGTCCCTCAGAACCCATACTCCATTATAATCTATTCTGTGAGAAATTACAGACCTCATCTTAGTCATTTTTGGTCATGCAGTAACAACTTCTTCCCATTTTAAAATCCCTACTTACTTGAATTTTCTTTCCCAAAAATCCCCAAAAATTTGCAACCCCATTCTAGTTACTAGTACCGAAAAGATGCAGGAGACAGGGCCTACGTGTCAACGCGACTCCATCCAGCGGCACATCCCCATTAGTCTGTTAGGAAGTACCCCCTTCTTCAAGGAGGGGTCTAACGAGCTTACTGAGTCTTAAACCGACAGATGAAGGAAGAGGCTTATAATTCAACTTTTATTTATGATTTTTGAGAAAAAAAATTTATGTGCGAATGACGTTGTGGTAGAGCGGAAAGTTAAGTTTGTTATTAATGCGCAAGTTGTTCTGGCCTTCACATTTAAATTTTTTGGCGTTTTCCTGGCTAGCAGAGGCAAGAGGTCGATGCATGAGCAATCGCTTGAAAGGTGCGAAAAATTTTTTTTGCTTTCGCTCGCTTGACAAACACAGACGAAAAAAGGGAAGAGAAATGATGCTGTTGTGCGGGTTAAAGTCATTAAAACTTTAATGAAACGGACTTTATAAGTGTTTGTCTAAATACACGTTTCAATATGTATGTAAAACCTGAGACAGGCTCTGTCACGCTGTGTAATTGGGCGACAGCCGGGCGGTAACATGATTGGTTGCTGGTGAGAGACAGACTGTGCAGATGTGACAGTTAATGATGTCCATTTAACAAATGTACTCTCTTGTCTGGTTGATCGTTCATCTTAGTGTGTTAGAAAATGAGGTGTACAAGATTTCGATTTGCCGCATTTTTGTTTATTTGTAGCTTGGTTTTTGTTGTACAGATTTTTATTTTGTTCCCAGAAACTTACCCACGGAGAATGCGGTTAACAGCTCTGTTATCCGGCAAATGGAATGGCAAAATGAGGATTTCTGGTGAGTAAACGTTGCGAGAAGTCTTGAATTCGTTACTCTTCAGGTTAAATAGTACTCTCATCCGTCAGTTTCTGATTCTTAACGCACAAATAGGTAACATGTTGGTGTAGCTCTTTAGATGGAAGCAGATTTGAAAGGGAAAGGATTTTTCATATATCCCTAAGACATCGACTTTTCGCGGTGTAATGTTACTTCAGTAAGTAACAGAACTGAAGCATATTTTAAGATTTCCGGTGAATCACATTACTGAAATGTTTACCAGATGTTGTTTTTCATTTGCGAACAGAGCGTGCCGCTGATTGTTTTACATACAGATAACAGTAACTTTTTGCGCGAATGAAATGTTAAAATTCTGCGGGTTTCCTGTGCTGATTTGAAGAGATTTTTTTGTGATAGTCTGGCTGATTTGTATTGTTATACCTCAACTGAGCGAACACCAATGGATTTGAATGAAGAATGCAGTGATGCTTGATCATAGAAGTCGGCTGAATGACGTGTGGTACTAAAGATTAGTCGAACTAATGACTAACGTGATGTTTTGATTGATAGCATGGTTCAACTTATTACTGTGACATAAACCGTTAATAAATTAAACATTGTGCATTCTATCTTAGCCCTTTAATAGATTCTTGAGAGTTTCACTAGCATTAACTTTTAGCATTCTAACCACGCATAATTTGAATGAACTAGAATCGAAAGAAAAATTTCATTAATTATTTGGATGTGTGCACTTTGAGCGACACAGCTGTGCTGTAAACAAATAAACCGGGATGATGAAACGGTCCTTTTGAACGGGAATTTGTGAATTTTTCACCTACTTTTGTATTTTTTTTGTGTGACGATGATATTTATTTGGTGGAGAATGTTAGAATTACGTAATGGTTGCGTGAGAAATTATTTTCACCAAGGAGAAGTGAATTAGGTAAGAGTAAAGCGTGTAATTTTTTTTTTCTTTCCTGATTCCTAAAAAAAAATATGTAGTGAATTTATTAGGTGTGTGTGATGTCTTAAACAAATGATTTGGACTACAGGGGTGGTGGAATCGGACTAAACGTTTATCAATCCACAAAAGGCTAGCCATAATTTCTAGTGGTGTTAAAAATACTAGTACCAACAAACTGTCCATCACAAGCCTTAATTACAAAGTGCCATAAATAGTGTTTCCATGCAGGTGAAAGAGAGTACCTCGATACATGCATACCAGAGTATACTGTTTGTTTCTAAAGAAACAGTTGGGCTGTAATGGTAAACAAGTAAAGTTATTAACATGAGTTCATCATTTAGCTTTAATTTTAACATTAAAAAATTGCTTTTTAGAGGAAATGTTTTTTTTCTGTTCTTGTAGCTGTAAAGGGGAAATTTTAGTAATTTTAGGGATTTGGGACAAAATGGTTTCCAAAGCATTGTATCAAGTCCCCCAGAATTTACTGAAAATTAAACTCTATTGAAAATCTAAATTTTTTTTTGTGCTACTTGCCTAAAAAAATTTTACTGATTTGTTCCCAATTTCTCTAAAGCATTTCGTTTATTACTTACCATTATGAACCAAATTATATAGAATGCTAGCTAGTATATACAAGTTAACTCCCATTTGTTTTAACAACTGAACCATCTATCTTTGCATTTGTTGTTGCCATTAAACCCTTACACCCGAACATCAGTATGCATATTCTTCCTACTGTTCTCTAAACTTTTCCTAATATGCTGGCAAGGAGAATTTGTCTTACAAGCATAAGCTTCTTTAGTTGGTGATCATTTCCTTTATTCTCATGACCTTAATGTTTGATTCAGGGAGGATATGGTAAGGAGAAATTAAATGCTGGTCACTCTTAGGGGTTAAAGGGTTAAATATACAATCTGGAAATCGTAACTTGCAGTACTTGTTGTCAAACTTATGTTTTCTTTTGTAGATGCTAGAGGAATGAGTGTGAATAGCTCTGTGGTAAGTGGAAAATTTTTATACTTGCTATTCAAAGTAATTTCTAATCAGCTGCTAAGTGGTGAGATTGCAAAGCTTTTTGCATGATGCACTGCAGCTTAACATTTAGATATTGTTCTGTCTTCAGGGCAGAAGTAAGGAAGTAAATTTTAATTTACAGGATAATATATTCTCTAGATCTGAATGAAAGTAGCTTAGGGCCAGGTTGCTCAAGAGTGAATTCAAATATTTGCCAATTTTTTGTGAGCCAAAAATTGGCAGAAATTTTGCAATTTGGCGGCGGTTGTATCAAACTAGAATCCTCTGATGAAAACTTTATTGATTGACACATACTTCAATGCTAAATGCATCTCCCTCTATGAAAAGATAAAAAAAAATTCTTGCTTGAATTACTGGGCAAGAATGATTATCTTCGTAGCTTTTGGGTTTTTGTAGAATTTTGCATAGAATTTTTATATAGTTGATATATTATCAGTGGTCTTCTATGCAGCTAGTACCAGCTTTTATGTAGAAGACAAAGACTTTGCTTGAATAGAGCTTGTTTACAAAACCATCTTTGGTTGAGGTCTCTGCATCTGGCAGAGTCATGGTTCAAGATTGGGACCATGTATCATACTTTGCTTTCTTTTTTTCCTGCCAATCTTTTTGGTTGCAGCTTGCACCACTCGTACTGGCTTCGAATATTCTAATGAAAGGAGAAGTACTTGTTGAAGCCAATTGTTCTCCAAATTGCCACCAGTGACCAGGCTCAGGGTACCAGTCAGACATTTGAATGATAAAAATGTCACTCAGACTCCTTGTTTCCTTCAAATGAAAACTGAAGGTCAGATGGACCAGGAAAAAATTTTGTCTTGCCATTGTGCACACCAAATTACACTTGTGGACCATGGTGTATATTAAATTTCATCTAGACATGTCTTGCATACTGTTACAGCTGAATGGTTAAATAAAAACAAGATTGTTTGATTTGCCAAAATTTGGAAGCCTCCAAGGCAGGAAATCAGCTCCTTTGAAGATTGGCAAAATTTTTGGCAATCTGCAAAAAAATTGGCAAGTTTTTCAAAGTTAGCAGTTGCACTTATTTTACACTACTTGTTCACAGAGTTATCAAAAAAATAAACAAAAAAAAAGCTCTTGTGCAACCTGGGCCTTAGTAAGTCATAATCTATGCAGATAATTCAGAATAATAGCCCGAGAAGTTCTGTAGGGTAGATGGAGAATTCTTTGATCCCATTCCCACACAAACACCCTTATTTAGTTGGTAGACTGTATATCAGTCATATCAGACCCACACTACCATCAGACTGCAAGTTCAGCTCATGGTGTTTTTTCTTAAGTGAAACATAGTACTTCATTCATGAGAAATTGACCCAGTGTCAACTGACTGTTGCTTCTCTATTATTGAAAATGAAACTGGGGGGGTGGGGCATAGGGAGCATGTCTGATTTTTGGCACAATTTGTATGAAGTAATATAACTATTTCAATGTTTTCACCTTCAAGACCTTGGTAACAGTTCCCCCTTCTAACTCCTATAAATTTCCTCGCAAGTTGTTCAGGAGAAACTGTTACATGAACATGTGAATCCCCACTTGTGTTTTACATCTGACAAATGCATTTTTGCTACAGGTCACAAGTGGGCAAAGAAAGAAATCAGTAAAAGAAATGTGTGGAAACATGCAAAAGTCATGGGATTCTCTGTCCAAAGAAGAAAGACGGATCCTGGGAAAACATATTTTAGTAAATGATGAGCACAAATTTTTGTATTGTTCTGTACCAAAAGTTGCATGCTCAAACTGGAAGAGAGTAATGATGGTACTTGATGGTCAAGCAATTGACTCCAATACTATTAAGAGAGTAAATCACCATTCGTTCACAACGCTGGCAGATTTCCCCCCACTGGTTGTTAAACACAAACTTCAGGAGTACTACAAGTTCATGTTTGTGCGAGAACCTTTTGCGAGACTTCTATCAGCATTCAAAGACAAGTTTGTCTTAAACAATACTGCTTTCCACAAAAGGTATGGAACACAGATAATAAGACATGTGCGGAAAAATGCTCCAGTAAATTCAAAAGGAAATGATGTTAAAGTGGCAGAATTTCTACAATATGTTGTGGACAGTCATGTGGAGGACATGAATGAACATTGGATGCCATTTTATGAGTTATGTCAACCATGTGTTGTTTCTTATGACTTCATAGGATCCATGGAGAATCTGGAATCAGATTCTACTCACGTATTAAAACAGCTTAATGTTAATGAACAAGTTTCTTTCCCCAGACAACAAAATTATTACCGAGCTGGTGGGAAAGGATATGTCAAAAGCAAGAAAGTCTCAAATATACCTCCAGGTTTAATGAGAAATGTTTTGAAAAAGTATGCCTTAGATTACAAAATGTTTTCATATCAAATGCCCAATAAATGAAAAACTTTATTCAAACTTACCAAAAAATATAGAACAGTTGACTTATTTTTCTATTTATAAAAATTATTGAGCATGCAAATTAAAAATATTTGCAAATTATCTGTCATTTTAAGTTAAAAATGTTTTAATTTTTTCCCTACTTGTATTTAAAAGCATTATAAATCCATGTAACATAAAATTAAATGACTATAAGTATCATTATACATTAGACTTTTAAAAACTCTAACTGGTAGAGAACACACAGTCAAAACACAATAGCATGTGAAGTTGACATGATAACCCAATTAATATCTGCAACTGATATTGGGTTATCATTTTGGGTTCAAAGACTACCTGGTTTCCATGCCCCTCCTGTTTGTTGTGTTTTGTAGTGGAAACTCAAAGAGAGGTGATTTCTTTTGCAGATTGTTTAAAAAATGTATAATAAATTAAGGTTGAATCTGTTGTTGGTATGATATCAAAAATTATCAAACTTTAACCTTCAGATTCGACAGATAACTCAGATCTTGGCATTAATAATTATGTTAAACCTCATGCAATAATTGCTTAAAACCACTCTTGAAAGTGTGAAAGGGTTAATTAGCTAAAAAGCATTCAACCTTTACATTATAAAAACTCCAGATAAATAACATACCAATGCCACTCAATTTTATGTCATGTTAATATTCACAGCCCCATCTGTTATTTTCTTTTTAAACAACAACATCAAAAGAAGACATGCACTTACATTACAGGGAAACGTTTGTTTGTGGTGTTCACATCTAAAACAACTTTGTTTTACAGAAAATAAGAGAAATCAAACTGGTTTAGTTGGGCTGGCATCTGCTCAATATTTGCTTCTTTTTTCACATTTTTGATTGATTATTTATCGCCATTTTCATCTTCAACACATACGCCATTCATTTCCTGACTGCTCCCTTCCTGTAGACCACCATAACCAACTTGATTTGAAAACGACGTGGGCTTCTCCTCAGCACACAGACCACAGCCACATGTTTCAGTGTAGTGCTTGCGAAAGTAGAAACTGAAAGATTTAAAGAGTTTCCGCAAATCTCAAATACAGCTATTTTAAGTCTTGGAAAGCTATTTTTTTAATTTTTTCATTTGAAACAAGATTTAAGTCAAAATTTCTTCTTTTGAGCAAAATCATCAAAAGTTTTAGTACATGTCCAATACACAAATCTAACACTCACAAGAAGCTTAAAAGCCATAAGCTGAACACAGCTGCTGCAATGACTGTAACCACCCAGATACTGTGTGGAAAGAAAAAAAGACAAAGTTGACTTCATCTGACATCCAAACTTCCAAGATCTTGTTTATTTGGTAATTTGCCCTCCTACTGGCTTTACATTTCCTTGTAAATTAACTGGTGATGAGGTGTTATATAAAGATTATGTTAAAACCCATTAACGATAACTTGAACATGCTCTTAGTGGTCAAAAACCTGCTGATCAAATCAAAGCTTTAATATTCAGCAACCCACAGACATTTGACCATTGCCTGTGCTTCAGGGGTGGGGAATTTGAACCTGAAGTGTCAAGTCTTTGCAAGCACTATTTTTCTTACTTCAGAACACTCAGCAAGGGAAGTGCCAAGCAAGTCCAGATGCCACCACCCATGAATGGAGAGTGAAGAAGCTGTTTGAAGGCAAAATCAGCAGGAACTGGAGTGCGACACTCTGGATCCACCATTCGTAATAGAATTAGCCCTGTTGCAATCACACCAGTATTCATTCCAAAGTCTGCAATTGCTCTTTCAAACCTGGAAACAAAACAAAAACAAAAAAATGAAAGTAAAGCCTTTGTGAGCAACAACTTACCAGTATCAATTTTTTGTCAAATACCACAGAGTCCAATTCTTTAGTTAGATCTTTTAAGACCACTTTCCTTAAAGAAATTAAACCTCACTTTTTGCAACAGATAATTTCTGTCTATATTTTCCCGTTGGAGGAAGTAATATAATCACATGTAGCACACATATGGTAACTACTGTTGTATTATATGGTGGAATTTGCATTCTGCAACTGCATGGGAGTCCCTGTGGGGTTGGCTACACCTTAAAACATAATGCCTGGTCGCCTCAAGTTCAAAGGTAAAGCTAGATAATGCTCATTTAAAGAGTTAAATTGTACAATGATCCAATTAAATTTCTTCTGGCACAGTGCATAAATTCCAATTAGAAAACAGAAAAGAAGAAGGAGAGAATACATGATTTTGCGTAGACAGTTATCTTAAGATAATCTCTTTAAAATTAAAGGCAGAGGAACTAAGCAAATAATTGACAGTTCCATACTCCCCTCACACCAAAGGTTAAACACATTTTAGAGCTGTTTTCTTAAACATGGTTTAAATTGTTTTCTTTGTAGAAACTGTATAAACTAACGTTTGTCTACATCAGATTTAGCAAATTGAACATACAAATTAGAGACCAATTAAAATTTATGGAAAGTTCAGTTTTTCAGCTCTCTCTTTCTGGTTTTCATTCAGTTAACCCTAGTCTAACAAAACATGTTTTGTTTGTGTGAATGGGGTATAAGATCGATGGTTTTGATATGATGAACCTCAGCATTAAACAACAATCTACTCAGTACAGATCTGGGAGATTAAAGATATTGTTTTTGCATATTTTTCCTAAGATCCATGCTATATTGACTATTATTTTTGACTGTCAATTCTGAAATATCAAACTTGAGCTAATTAGTATTTTTCACATACCAGTGGTTGGGTAACAGAAACCTTGAAACACAACCCAGCATAACAAAGTTCCAGATGAAGCCACAAGTGCACAGGATCAATAAGGGGGCAATGTCGACAGCAACAGCTGAGACATCAACTGTAGCAATAGCTGAGGTAACAAGGAAATCCAGTGAAGATGAGGCTATGCGTTCCATGAGAGATGCATCAATCAATTCATTTATCCTCTGGATTTTCTCAATAACAAGCTTCAAAGAGAAAGACATTCATCATTACTCAGGAACTAAACCATTCATCTTTATCGTATATGGGCCATCCACAAAACTCTTATGCTTAAGACATTTGTCCTAACCACATTAATAATTAAGTTCAGGTTTCATGGTTTGATGCCCTTGATTGGTTTTTGGACACCAAATCATAAATTGTGATTTATAAGAAGTTGTTTAGTTTACTTCTTACTTCTCTCACAGTTTGGCGTTACTGAAAGTGTAACTAGAGAAGAGATCTATTATAGACTGTTAGACAAAGATATTGCATTTAAGAACAAAGATTAACCATCCTAACCTGGATAATTATTCCCCCAGCCATACACAATGGGAACAGAGGAATACCAGAGAGAAAGTTAAGATCCTTGAGCTTCTGTGATGTACTTTCAATAACAATCAACACCTGCTTCAGGCCATACCCAATCAACATGGCTATTCCAAGCACTGCAAGATGGAATGCCAACACATCTATGGAGCTTGCTCGCACAGTTTGCACTCCAGCTGAGGGACGGCTCTCTACAGCATACACCCCCCTATAAAAATTTGAATGAAAAAGGAGATGTCTCTGTTGCAATTAATTCATCCATTCATTCTCTGTCTGTCAGTCAACTGATCAGGCAATTCACTGAGGTCAGTCACTTTTTATGTGTTAACCCTTTAACCTCCAGAAGTGATTAACATTGAACTTCTCTCCATAATATCCAATCAGTATCTGACAAACAAGTTATGGCAATAATCAAACTTATCCGTTAGAAGTTTATATCTTGATCTAACACCCAATTCTTCTATCTAATTTACAAAAATATAGATAGCAGCTAAAGGGAAGAATTGACAGTCATATCTTAGGAGTTTAAGGGTTAAAGGTCTATAAAACAAAGATAACATCAGGTCAGTTGGTAAATCACCTGCTCAGTTGACCAGTCAAACAGATATCTATCTGGTATGGTGTATCAGTAAACTGTCTGTCTGCCAATTGGTCAGTCAGACATGGTAAATCATCACTCATCAAGTGTGTCTGTCAGTTGTTCAGTAGGGTCATTCAGTTATTCAGCCATCAGTCGGTATGACAGACAGACATTCATTTAGCCAGGCAGCATATCAAACCATCCATCAGTCAATCGCTCTGACAAAGGGCTAACGCTCGAAACGTCAGCTTTTTTACCCTTTATGATGGCTAATTTACGTTTTCAACCCAGTTGTTAACACCAAATTACCTGCCATCCATCAGTCTGTCTGGTCATTTAATTCTTTTCGTTTTATTAATGACAACATTATGTAAATATTTAAAATATCATCCACAAACCTGATAGATATTTTGACTTCCTTAGAAGCATCAATTCTTTCCTGCTTGACCCATCCTCTGTGAGTAGCAATGTTAACCCACATAACACCACAGATAACAGAGAAAACAAGTCCTAAGGTAGCACTGGCTAAACCAAAATCTCCACCATTGGGGAACCCCAGCTTAAAAAATAAAAAGAAAATGATAATCATAAAATTAATTTTTTTCAATCCAAGTCTAAAGCCACCAATCAGTCCAATACAAAATTTAGACAAGACTTCAGTGACTTGTTAAAAACTAAGAAAGAAATATAATAATAAAAACAAAGGAAAGTAGCAGTAGGTGGAAAGGAACCATGCAGTGATGTGAGGTTGATCCAGAGTCAATGATCCTTAGTATGGAAATTTCATGGCTCTCAATGGAATGACAGAGTATGAAACAAAATGGCTGCAGACAAGCTGTTTATTTTGTAAGTGTTTACTGACTACTTCCACAATCAGGCAACAATTCAAGATTGCACCAAGTCATGACACTCTAGATAAAGTCATGTACCAGAAGCATACAACCTATAGAGTTAGGTTATTTGTTTCTGGTGATAAACAATGTTAGGGAAATTTTCAGCAATGTGCACCTATTTTGAAACTTGAAGAAAGCCAAGTAAGTGACATTTAAAATATTGCAGGTGCTTAGTGATATACAGAGCAGCTATTAGCATAAACATGGCTTACTGTCTTGTATGTGGGTGTGAGTCCTCCTGCAGTCCCATGACCTCCTGCAAACCCCACTGGTAGAATGGTCGCAAATAATGGACTGACACCAAAAACAGGCATCTGACAGCAATGCATTAAAATAGACAATAAACATAATTATTGCCAGGTAGTAAAGTTTGTGATCAAAATAAAGGGTTGGTACTGGATGGTTATATCTCTAAACTCCCTGACAATCTGCAGGAGGAGCATCAACTTTACTGCTGGACCTTTAACTGACTGCTTTTTCTTGGGGTCTCTCTTTTCCAGTCACATCCAAAAGGAGAGACCTTGAGAATGAGTTTGGATCATTTATAGAGACTAGTAGTGGGGTGGGGGGAGGGGAGTGAATAACATACACATTGTTCCCATAGGGGTCTGGGAAAGAGTTTTCCAACTTGGAAAATGACACAATCACTTACAAAGTATCTTTTTGCTGAAACCTTTTAAACTATTGCTTAATGATTTAATTAATAAGAATCAATTGAAAAGACAAAGGTAATTTCTCCTGGTAACAGATTAAAACAAGACATAAGTCACAGAAAAGAAAGAGGACAGAAACTTGCTTCATACAATTTTGGTTTGCCCGCATGCACCCTCACCAGTAGAGCACCTGTAACAACAAGTGCCACAATCCACTGTCCCCAAGCAATAATCATGCCGTACATGAGCTGAGGCCCAGCCTGTGTCCATATCACCTTCACATTAGGGATTTGGGTGCCAAGGAACAAGGAGGAGAAAACAATGTTTATTAGAAATCCTGCCAGATTATACCTGAAAAACAGAAAAGAAAAGACTAAAACTTGTAGCTGTGTCAATATCCAACTGGGATCCAAAAATTTTCCTTACCCTGAGAAATTTTAAGGACCTCTCTTTTCAATTTCAACGTTTTTTTTTTTTTTTGTATCAAGTTGAGTTTTTCGTCTTATTTTATGAATAATTTTCCATGTTTCCATGCAAGAAAAGTAAGGCAAACAGGCCCAATCTCCCCTGTTAGGCTTATCATTATTCACTGGTCACGACTAGCGCATGCACATCGACTGCCTTCAAAACTCGACGTTAAGGACATACAATCGCTATGATTCTACGATATTGCGCCAACCAAGTGGTAAAATACTTACTTCAAATCAAGCCGTAAAGTTGGTTTTATTTGGGCGTGAATATATTTTACTAATTCGTAGATTCTACGAGTTTGTATATATCTCCAGGTCTTCGACTAGTAGAGCAATCTAGAAACCCTGAGGGCGAAATTTCAGGTGCTTATTATAGCGACTCTTCGCTTGCGTAGTGCATAAAGTCTGCATGTAGAAACAGAAGAATACATCTGAAATACGGAAGAATGGAAAAACTGGAAGAATGCCTTTCTCTTAACAAAATCTTTCATAACTCAGGAAAAAAGCAGCCAGTTTAATTATTTTTTTTTCAATAAATAATGCCAGTAATTTAAGTTGCCGCAAGTACGGGGCTTCCTACTGTGTTACTTTTTTGATGGAAATTAACTTCTTACGTCGCTTTTCTCTTAAAGATTTTTATGAATATACGCACCGATATTTTGCATGTGTTACCAGGATTTTTATCAGAAAAACTGTATTACCTATAAAGCTATCCTGTTTAATTTGCCATTTCTATACCTTTCCTAGTAACACACATTGAAGGTGACCTTGGTTCTTATTTTTTCCACAAACGTTACCCACAGAGACAGCCCTGAAATTTATTCACACTCACGGGAAACGATCGAAAAAAAAATTGCCTTTTTGTTGAATGGTAATTACCACGCATCATACCCAACAGAACACAACAGTGGGTGAACAATATGCAGCTTGTGTGATTTCAGCTGTAGTCCTATAACCGCGCGCCCTTTTCGTCTTGACAGAGACAGTAGAGAACAGTAGGACCCAGTGCGCATACTTTCAACACGACCATACCTTTATTATCGCGCGGGGTGGGTAACTGAGTGAAAAAAGTGCTCTGCGGGATACCAAGATTTGTTTGTAATATTTGTTTCAAATTTGAGATTGTAAAGCGTTTCTTTTGCCTTTGAAGAGAAAATAATATTATTTCATTCAAGAGGACAGAATTCCAATATCTCATATATCAAAGGTGAACACTGAATTTTGTTTTAATTTTAAAGCCCTCAAATCAAATCTTTGTTAATTCTCATTTTGGCCTCGTCGAGTAAACAAGCGAGAGCCGTGCTATTCATTCTTTAGCCTTCTTTGCTAATCTGTAACAGAAAATATAAATATCTTACCATCCCCTGGTAAAATTCAGTGCCATGAATTGTGAGACGCTTTGATCGAGACGAGCTACTTGGAGCACAACCAGCCCGATGATGCCACCGATGACTGAGGCAGGGAGGTAAAGCTGTTGAAAGAACCATACGTAGAGACGAAGGAACTTTCCCAAAACGAGCAGAAAACACAGCCAGCAAAAAGAAGCCACTGCAGAATAGGCCATGGGAATTCTTGGTACTTCGCAAAGACCGCCATCGTTGAAAACATAGCCCTCGCTACAGTAACAAGAACTGACATTTACCACAGAGCTAACGCAAATACCTCCTTCTCCGCACGAATCCGTTTCAGACACATTGCAGGTCATGATGTTAAATTGAACAAAACACTCTGCAAGGATCACTTGTTGACGAAACCTCCTCTCTCAATTTGGAATATATTCTATTTGGGGTCAGAGTGAAGAGAGACGTCGAGTTTTGCGTCCCCTGTGCTCACTTGATGTTAGACCCCAACCAACTCTAACTCTGTTGGGTTTCCTTTTCGTAATTTGAACGAGTTATAGCTCCTGGACAACACGTGTTTAAATAAAGAATGTTATTTTTTTTTCAGAGATCAGCGGTACAAATTCTGCAATCTGATTGGTTCTTAATGTGGTGCGGATTTTTCTCTCCCTGCCCACGGGCACGATAACGCTTTCAGTAATCAAAAATATTTTCATAAATATCTTTCGTTTTTCTGGCTGGGCAGTATTTTTAAGCAAAGACGTCAGTCACGACCTCAAACCGATAAATAACCTATGAATCCTTCCTTTTCTCTCTCTCTCTTTCATGTCACTTTGGTTGCCAGCAAAAAATTGGTTTCGAAATGAATTTGTGGTAATAAATGTGTCATTATTAAATAGGGTTGACGGCTTAAAAACCGTTTGTAATTAATTTTATTATTCACAAAAAGTAACTCAGTAAGTTAAAACACTAGATGTTTTTTTGAATTAATCGATGAAACTTTCATTCATTTAATATCTGAATTCAATTCTCCCAAACAATTTTCCATGGTAAAACGGAAAGCGGAGTTTTGAGTTCTATTACAATACATATGCACTTTCGGTAAGCCTTGGCAATTCCGTTCAATTTGGCGGACATTTGTAGCGTAAAGGAATTCAATAATAAAAAGCCGCATTAAATCCCATTTCGTATAGTAGTAATGTTCTATACTTCCTAGGAATGAGTTATGTTTTCCAGAATACACGGACAACTCAATCTTAGCCAACGATATCGGGCGGTTTTTCGACCGTAAGATTGCAAAGATTCGGGCAGAGCTTGATGCGTGTACTCTTCATCCTGGGGCGGTGGCTGAGGATAAAGTGTTTACAGGCGATAGGAAACTTGATCATTTCAATACGTATTCTGTGGAAGATATAAGGAAGCTGGTCAGTAGATCATCGAAGAAAAGCTGTCAACTTGATCCTATGCCGACCAATTTAGTAGTCGGCATGTCCGATATGCTTCTCCCCATCATCACTGATGTCGTGAATTCTTCACTTTCCTTGGGACACTTTCCATCTGATTGGAAAACGGCCCTTGTGGATCCAAGACTGAAGAAGACCAAGCAAGGGACTTTCTTATCCAATTTAAGACCTGTGAGTAATCTGCAATACCTCTCTAAATTGGTTGAAAGTGCAGTTTATGATCAGACAACCGATCACGTTACTCAGTCGGGTTTGTATCCCATCCTCCAGTCAGCCAATCGACTTGGTCATAGCATAGAGACTGCCCTATTGAAGATACAGAATGACATACTAGCTGCAATGGACAATCAACGAGTTACTCTTTTGGTATTGCTAGACCTGAGTGCAGCATTTGACACGATTGACCACCAAGTGTTGTTGAATCGCCTGTGCGTGACGTATGGAATTACAGGTACCGCTCTTAAATGGTTTCACTCGTATTTATCAAACAGGAAACAGCGAATCCTGATTAACGGGAGCTATTCGAGTGACTTTGATCTGCCTCAAGGGGTACCTCAAGGATCATGTCTTGGTCCCTTGCTCTTCACGTTGTACGCAAGTAAGCTCTTCGATGTTATTGAATCCCATCTCCCTAACGTTCACGCATACGCTGATGATACGCAGCTCTATATCTCATTTAAGCCGGATGGTTCTGCTACTGAGACGGATGCTGTTGACGCTCTACAAGCTTGCATCAGGGACATAAGAACCTGGATGGTCCAAGACAAACTTCGGCTGAACGATGCTAAGACCGAGTTTCTTATTATAGGTACACGCGCACAGTTAAATAAGGTTATGATAAGTGACTTGCAAGTAGGTAAGGTAAAGGTTTCTGCGGTTTACTCTGTTTGAAACCTGGGTGCTTGGTTTGATGCAAACATGAATATGACCACACATATTAACAGCATATGTCAGAATATTTATTACCATCTATATAACATCCGGCGTATTAGAAAGTATTTATCATATGATAATAGGAAGTCCATTGTACAGGCTATTATAATGTCACGATTAGACTATTGTAACGGTCTATTATATGGTACGCCCGCTGGTCATCTTGGTAAGCTGCAACGCCTGCAGAACGCGGGTGCTCGGCTGGTATGTACTATATCTAGGTATGATCCTATCACACCATCCCTGATCAACCTGCACTGGCTTCCGGTTACCCACAGAATAGAATTCAAGATAGCAATGCTAGTTCACAAATGTATCTACGGCGTCGCACCACAATATCTTTCAGACTTGATAAAAATCAAAGAGAGCTCGCGGTATCAGTTGAGATCATACCGGGGCATACTCCTAATGGACAATACCTATAGAACAAAAAAGACACTCGGGGATAGGGCGTTTGAAAATGCTGCGCCCAAAGTATGGAATCGACTCCCTTTAGAAATTAGACAATGTCAATCATTGAACATTTGTAAAGTTTTACTAAAGACACATCTTTTTAAATTAGCTTTTTATTAGTTCTTTTATTAACTCATATTCTACTTTTATTGTTTTCCGAAAATTGTAAATTATTATTATTATTATTATCATTATTTGGACTAGCCATTTATTACTTTAAGATTTTAGTGTTGTAATGCGCACTCGATCATATCTTTATCGCATGCTAGACTGCGCAATATAAGAAATAAACATTATTATTATTATTAGTTAAAGTGTCTCATTTGACTTAAGTTTCTGGTGGAAGAAAGATCAGATTTAGACACGACGTTGTCCATACGAGTGAAGGATATTTTCCGTGATATCATTGACTGTTTTTGAAGGAAAAATCCTAACCATTGTCGTGGGAAATTGAAACTGAAATTTCGTCAGTTGTTTGTTTTCATCCGTTTTTCAGTTTTCCTTGTAATTGGCATTGGATTTCAAGCGTAGACACACGTATGAAGCGAGGAAGAGAAAGAACATTATTAGATAATTAAAAAACACGCTGACATGTGGTGGAAACAAGAGGTTTTCCTGGAAACCAAAATCGGGGGAGAAAAACGAAGAAATGTGAAGCGTTAATCATTAAATACACATAACGATAAAACTTTTTCACACGTCTTAGTCTGAAAATCTTTCAAGAGCGAACTGAAATACGACCAATTACTGGTGCACTATGGAGAGGTGACTTGAGCTTCTCCAGGCCGTTTAAAGTGAGCGTTTTTATATTAACACTCTCATCGCTGATTACTTGGTTTCCTGGCAAACCTACGAAGAAAACATCGAGGCCTTCAGTGAGAAATTGCAGTGTACGGACATTTCATTTCATCTTAATGATATTTTCAGCTGAGATGTGTTCTTCTGTGTTTTAACCGTTACCGCCATTCATTCCCTTGGTTTGTCTCACAGGTCTTCACTGTCGGCGTAGGATGATCAATCCATCAGTGGAGAGTATGTCTCGTGTCGGTCAAACCTACGATCTGCCTGTGTTGCGAATGCCAAAACACCAGGCTGTCCTTCGCAAACTTCACGGTTTTTATTTTTCTTATTCACTTTTTTTTGATCACGTACCGATTTATTCTTTTTATCACTGACGTGCGACACACCCTAAATCCTAGACAACGACGATATATGGGCTGATTAATTGATTCTATTGTCTAGATTGAAATCAAAAGAAAAGAGATCACCTAACACTAATCACTTATCTAAATGTCACACAATACAGCTAAAATATCTCGACAATTACCGTGGCAAGCGTTCTTTGTCGGGGAAGCTCGATAGTGCAACACTGCAAGAGTAAACTTATCTGGACCGTGGAGTGCAGCCAAATTCTCAATAAAATATCTTACCTTACTTTCGCAGTGTACTGCTTGTTTTGTGACCGCTTACTTTGTAGCAACGAGGCCATTTTAGCCAGTTATCCATTTCTAGGTTTACAAGTGCTCCTAAGAGAAGAACTTTCTTAGGATTAGTAAACCCAGAAATGGAGAACTCGCTAAAACGGCTTCTTTTCAATATAGTAAGCGATCAGACAACGAGCGATGCACTGTGGAAGTAAGGTAAGGTGTTTTTAATGAGAATTTGACCGTATCTCACAGCTGCAGTTTGGAATTCCTGTGGTTTGCTAGAAACATACACGGGGTAGAATTTCCATTTCCTGACATTTCCTCCGCCAAACTTTTCTGTGTCTTGAAAATTGAAGCTAGCCGATCTGTAAATTTAATTTAACTCCGTTTTATCTGCATGTTTATGAAAGAAACATGCGTGCACTAACATACGCAAGAACAGTTTTAAAGCAGGCTTTCCCATCCACTTCTCTCTTTTCACAATTTAACAAAAAGTTCCTCAAGTTAGAGTCAAACAAATACGAAGGGCAAATTTTATTGACACACAATTACGTACTAACAGAACAAACCCCAGTTGCGAAAGTTTGAACACCCCAATAATAACGCAACGAAAGTTTCCTGTGATCTACCTATCTAGACTACCAGAATGTAACGCGGGTCACGCATAACGCTTCACAAAAGACAGGGTATAACTGACTTCTTGGGAAAAAAGATTGATACAAGACGAAACTTCCCAGTACAAATTGGAAAAAAAAAACTTTTAATAGGTTAAGACTCTTGGCAAATTCTGGAGATGACCAAAAAGCTGGGATTTCCAACGTTCTCTCGAAAAGAACTATTTCAGATTGTAGAACAACATCTTGATAATAAACCAAGATCTCATTTTTTTTGTTAAGTGATTAATTAAGATCACATGGCACATCGCAAGTTCTAAACCACAGTACCAATCAGACAGTATTTGACAAGAAAAATTTTAAAAATATTGGCAATTTCTATAGCTTTTAGTTAAAAAAATGAAGTTACAATACTTCTAAGTCAATTCTGATAACACTTATTTATCACTTCCGGTATTTCTATTAATTGTTGTCTTGATCTAAACGAGAAAAAAAAAACCCTATCTATTTAGTTGTGGGTCAAGGAAACACTGTAAAATTAAAACTTTGGAAAACGACACCTTCCGTGAGAAATGTTTTCGAAAACTTGTCAATCAACTTCCCCTAAAATTAATTAACTCGCCAAAATGAGCGTGAACGCCATAAACGCGGAAGAGCGTGGACGACGGTTTCATAAAGCGTTTTCGAAAGACCGCTCATTTGAATCGGGCCTTTCTGTTACACGATATCCGTTCACGGACCTTTACCATTTATGGTACGCCCAGGTTCCTCCAAGACCCACAACCAAATATTGACCTTAATTAGTTGAAATAACAATTTTATGTCACTGTTGCGTGACAAAACTTTGACATAAGACTTCCACAACAATGCGGCTTTGGTGATACAACACTCGAACATCGCGCACGAGATTTGGGCGACTGGAAGCTTCTTAACCGTAGTTCCCTTCTATTCCAGTTATCCTCGCACTCGGCCGTGTGGCTGCCTTGCTTGTAACGCCAGCTACACTTGGCAAGTTTATCGTGTTGAAGCTTGCAGTGAGGACATGAACTGTTGGCGCTTGAGGTCTTCCTTCCATTAGTAAACGACCTTGATGAGGGAGCACGTTTGGAATTATCCGCATCAGAGTCTGTTGCAACTCGGTCGCTTTCTTCAGAATCGCTTTTTCTTCTGTTCGCTCGTGTTCGCGGTGATTTTGGAGCACTCAAATCCTTCCTGTTGGGAGATTTTCGCCCCATGAAGTCCGTTATTCGAGCTTGCTTACCTCTCCTGTCATCGTCAATCGCTGTTGTGCTTTTAGACCGTTTTCGTTTCGCTTCCCTCACTGTTCTCACTGGCCTATCAAATTCAACCATGTTTTCTTGTCTAAGCGGATCGTTTTCTTTGCGACTTTCCTCATCCACTTCCGATTTCTCTGACATTTCTCCTTCACTTCTGATCTCAGCTGTTTTTGTTTTTCCTGATATATTTCCTGTTCGAGTAAATCTAGCGCGCGAGTTCCGTGATACAGCACCATCTTCCTCGGTCGACTCAATTGTCTCTTTATCACTAGCTTCTATATTGTCTGTCGCATCATTTGGAAAAGACAAATGTCGAATTTTTCGTCTCCGTGGTGTCTCAGACTCAACGCTATCGCGTTCTACGGCAGGTTCTTCTGATTCTCGTACAGTATTCCTAAGAACACGCTTTGGCGTGGACGCACTCGCTTCAGGGGAGGTTTGCGTCTTTTCTCTAGTTCTTTTTCTAGTTGGAGTTTCGATAACTCCGCTGGCTATACTCTCTGGTTCTTTACTGGAGCCAGCTGCAGAATCTATCGACAAGCAAGACGGATTGACAAGAAGACTGTTACTTCTCGTCCTCCTTGCTGGTGACGAGAACAAATCTTCTTCTGTTTCACTCTCCTCGGTTTCTTCTTCATCAGCGGCCTCACCTCCCGAGTCACCTTCTCCATTCACGGACCTATGCTCTGTGCTGGAACAGTCTCCCGAGCTGCTGGTCGTACTGGAAGAATCCGCCGTACTGCTAACTCTAAAGGACAGAGCAGACTCTGCCGGGCAGCCACCTTCTACTGCAGCGGGGAGGCTGCCGTCACCACTGAAGTTATCCTTACACATGGTTAACACCCGTTGTACAGCGTTGTCATCCAGGTCAGAGGAGTCGTCCGTCAGCACCGCATGCTCTTGCCAGAATACTTCCTCCCGAGCGCGGTACAACTCGCGCCGCATCTTTTCTCGCTTGGTCACCATGTAACACAGGTTGCGCAACTGGAAAAGAAAAGGTGTGAGATTGACACACACACAGAGAACAAAATTGACACACATTAAATGTTGCGTGGATTAAGGCCTAAAATGACTTTTGATGCAAAATAAAATTATCGAGTTTCGCAAGGGATTAGATCAGGAAGACATTATGGAAGGAGTATGTAGCAGTCTACCCTGAGTAGTCAGTCCAGACTTTCTTTTCCTCGCATCCCTAAATTTTTTTCTCTGGTGTATCTTTGTTTCCTAACACCTAAAAAATCTCTGGTATATCAGGTCAAATACGTCTTTAGGAGTTTCCAGAAAACAGAGCTCTACAGTATATTCCTAAGAGGGTATGCAAAGGGTAAACTGAATGTTGTCCCGCACAGCCGACCGTCAAACTTCCTGTGCGGTCAGAATTCTTAAAGGAAGTTTAAAGTGGTGAGTGGTAAGAGAGTTCTGAGGCCAAAACACACCAACCATAAAGCGAGGCGATGTCTAACAGCTATTCGCAGGGGCTGGTATTTAACCGAGAACATTTTACAGTATTCAAGTTAAGTCAACATGTGCTAATGATGAATTCAATCTACTCACCTTCTCGAGGTTGCACCGTAATTTCAGAATCCTCTCTAACTGTGCCTGAAGATTGGTGGAGGAATTAACGGCGCCCTGATGAGAAAAAGAGCAATGAAGAAGGAACTTCATTTCTACATAGAACTTAGAAGTTCCATCGACATAATGGACACTAGGCGAGCTGGACAAATTAGACATTTATGACAATGATTTCAACTTTTGTGGGTCTGGTACTGATTATTAGTGTCAGATCCCTTGCAGACTTGTCACGAGCTCGCTCTGTTCCAGGCCTTTAACTTATTCGCGGGCAAAAAACGCTCGTGCTCAGCGCCGATGAGGGGCTTCTCGACTTGCTGGCTAAACATCATAAAAAAAAAGTCTATTACAAGATTCCGATACACAGCAACCCTTTGACCCTAAGAGTGACCAGCATCTAATTTCTCCCTACAATATGACCTCTGAATCAAACATTAAAGTACCGAGAGTAAAGGAAATGATCACTAACTAAAATTACACGAATTCTCTTTGTTAGCAACTTAGGAAATGTATAGAGAACAGCATGGAGAATTTGCATGATGATGTTAATGTGATGTTAACTTGTGAAGGGTTAATACAATTTTGAGTAAATCTCTTTATTTCTCACCTGTTTCCCTGAGAGTTTTTCCTGTTGTTGGAGGGTGGGTGGCAGAAGAGGAATATCGTCTTGTGCCTGATAAACCCAAAAATTTTGTTGTATGAGTATAATCACTAAACGACACCTAATAAAAAAAATAAACTTTTGAAAGAAGTAATACCTTTCTCTTGAGCGCCCAGTACTTATGTATCTTGGTAGCCAATTCTTTGGGAAGGTTGAGGTCTTTCGCAATCTCGGCAGGGGTAACAAACTTGTAAAACTCTTCCTCCATTTGCTTTAGTCTAAACGGAGTTGACAACGAAAAGTAATAAAAATTCCTCGTTTTATTCAAAATTTGTGAACATTATTCTAGACTTTACAGGTTTTTCAGTTCAACCAGTGCACTACCTGATATCTTTTATTTTGAGTTTATCTTTTTTGTTGAATACTGCCTCTATGGAATCAACCATAATGGTAGAAAAAACCAAAGTTCAAGGGACTCTTCTTAAAACATAAACATAGGCCTCTTTAATGTGTGATCAAATCACACACAACACTAAGAATTCTTTGTAACCATGTTATTTTGTTTTAAATTCACTGTGATCCCAAGGTGCATGCCCAAATGAAAAAAAAAAAAAAAAAAGTCATCCTCTTCTCTAAAAAATTTTTTTACTACAACCCTCTTTTGTCCTATGGTCATTTTTTCATCCCCATTTCTATAAAACCACACAAAATAATCAGTGGGTTTACCTCTTCTGTCTCAAATTCTCTGCATCCTCTGAGGTCGAGGGAGTTCCTGTGTCCTCATCCCTAGTTTTCTTGTTGGGTGATTTGCTTTTGTGGCTGTGCTTGGTGCAATAACTCTGCAGAACACAATTTGATTTCAGTCATTAAGTGGAAATAATGCTTGTTACATAGAATCCCACAATTGCCTATATCACGAAAGGCAAGTAATAACAAAACATTCTACCACCCTTAATATTATAGTATGGTTAAAAAAGGTTGAAAAAGCAAAGCAATGGATAGATTTTTTTTATCAACCACATGAAAACTTTCAACAAAAATGCAGAAATCTGGTTGGCATCAATTTTGTCAATTCCCTTGAATTGTGGGCTGCCATCCCAAACAATCAGATAACTATAATTTTACTAAATAGCAGGTATGAAAACAGTAAATTCCCAATCATGTTGGATTTCTTGACAAACAAAATCAGAGGATACTCACAATGTGTCTGACACCATCTGTGGCAGTGTCATCCAACACAGTCCTCATTTCAAGACCATGCTTGAACCCGCATGTCACATGAAAAGCTGTCACACAAGTTTTAACCTAACAAAAAAATGCAAAACGAAAAGAAAACACCTACAGCTTAGCTATTGAACAAGTTTACATCTCTTATAGAATTTGAGAAACAAAACAGTAGTTGTATGTAGCTGTGCTCTAGTAGGGCTTGGCTGCTACAGCTGATTAACTATTGTCTTTGGGTGGCCTGTATAACTTTACTTTCACTCCCAAGATTGCAGTGGTAATTTTGTTGCTGTCTTATGTTGTTAGTTTGGAAAATTTGTTATTGGATCAGCTAACAATCATTGCCCATACACTTACACAGAAACTTGAAAACATACATGTACAAAGTTACACTGTTTGCTATGATGAGAACCAGACTTACTGTGCACTGGATACAAGCTCCAACCTTGTCACGGCACAATGAACACACTAGATTCCATCTGCTGGCCTAGAAATTATTAGATACATGGAACAATGTTATTTTAAATACTGCAAAGAAGAAACAAAATACTACAAATCATAGATTGGAACTGAACTCACTGGAATGTTCTCTATTCTGTTGATTGGTTCCATTTTGGAAACATTTCCAAACCCAACTTCAGGAATCCATAAGGCACAACTAACATGTGCCCAACCTTTGTTATTCCTGGAAAGAAAGGTAAACGAAGTCAAAGTCATAGCATGTTTTTCCTTTCAAGTGATCAAAATAAATGTAAAAGAAATTAAACTGCCAGTAGTTATCAGACTCAAGATTCTCAACTTTCCTCTAGTCTATAATAAATTTACTATCCTCTGCTGCATTGCTTTCATTTCCTTTCTTATTCAAAGAGAGAGAGAGAGGTCTTTTTCTGATGCAAAATGATAGTTAAGATAATGAGGTAAACTCTTAACACCATAAATCTGATCTGTAATTCTATGTCCTACCTGCTATAAATTAACTTGTAAATTAGTTGGGAGAATTTGGTGTTATATCAAGATTAAACCCTCTGACTAATGGGTAAATGCCTATTTACCTAATGTATCTGCTAAAGGATTCTTTTAAATATTGAAATGAGAAGAAAACTTTAAATAATGAAACATTATTGCCTGTCTTTCCATTACAAACAGAAAGAAAAAAAAAGGAAAATTTGTGTCAATAGTATCATGCTTCTGAGACATAGATATAAACTTGAGAACTGTATAAGCTTACTTAGTTCTTTTCATAGCACCACCAGAGAGAGAGCAGAATATACACTGGCAATTCTTGAAACCCTTAAGGCATGGATAACAAAGCCAGCTACCAGCTGGAATGTTCTGGATTCCATAACACGCCTGATGGACACAGATGTCACAAGAATCACAGAACACCATCTCATTTAATTCCTCACTATCAGGCTGTAATTTCAAAAGCATACCACTGATTAGTAACATTCTTGACTCTCAACCCTTGAACAACTAAAATAGAAATTATTCCTTCTTGTTGCAATATACTTTCATTCAAATTTACTTCTTTTAACCGCTATAAACCCTAAAGCTATAAAGATTGCCTAATTGTTGACTTGTTTAAGAAATGAAGATGTCAATCCTTAATCACCTCTGGAATTTAAATGAACGATTCTAACAACACCAAAGACTTAAAAGAAAAACTTGGCATTTTGCAAAGGGCCTCTTTACTTCACCTTCAAGATGTCAGAGTAGGATAATCACTTACTAACTTAATATGCATGAAGCATTTAAATAAAAAGCATGTTGAACAAATATCTTTTCAGTTTGGCTGTCATCTTCATCTTTATCTATTGTATATTGTACAAACTTGAATGATACTTACAGACTGGCAGATATCACAGCAGACATCCTCATCATACTCAATACTTAGTCCTTCTTGAGTGGCTATAGCATGCCCCATGTTGTCATAACACTACAATTAAGATTCAGTGTTAGATTTTATCTGACTAGCCTGATAAATGTAATATAACTGTATATCATAGAGTTCAGCACAATTTTCAGCAACAATTACAACCTTAACCCTTTAACTCTCATGATCTGATTGTCAATTTTCCCCTCTTGCTGCTACACATTTCCTTGTAGATTAGTTTTGAGAATTTTGTGTTGGTCGAAGATAACAACTTCTAGAAGATAAGATTAAGCATTCTCATTACCTGTTTGCTGGATAAAGTATGGATATTGTAAGGAGAAGTTGTAAGTTTGACACTTTCGAGTGTTAAAAAAGGTTTAAACTACATTTCACCCTTCATTTCAGTTGGTTAATATTTTCTCAATTTATTATGTGACTTAAGTCTCAGATGTTACCTTGTTCTCAATGTATGCTAAAGCCTTTTCCATAGTTGACTCCTCTAATTCCATCAAACCTTTGTTCCGCCGAGATCTATTTAAAGTTATTAACCATTCTACATCCATTCTTCCCAAGTCATATGGACACCTTGACCCTGGTGGTCTACCTCGTGTTTTGCTTGGAGTTGAAAGTAGTTTCCCTGGCCTTTAGAAATGGAAAAAAAACACCTGTGTTAAATTTCAATTATAGTAAATATTTTCATATAATCCTTAAGTGTGACAGGAATCTAGTTCCTTCTAACAGCAACATCACATAAGTAAACATTTAAATCACAAGGAAAAAGGAAATATTGCCAACCAAAGAAGCTCCCAACTGTTGCACATATTCACCTTGTCTTTAATATAAGAAATTCATAGAAAACAGTTTGAGGAATGTACATACTGATGTTAGGATGTGAAAGGTTGAGTGTAATATGTACAAAAATCAATTACTTCAGTACCTGAATAAATCCTTCTTTTATCAATATTTAGAGACAGAAAGATTATCCAGCATGTTTAAACAATTAAATGATTCTTTAAACTGTGATTATCTCTCTCTGCTTATTCTAGCAATAAATTAGCTAAAAATATTTAAAATCACATACAGCTTGAAGTTCCCTGATCTCTTGTAAGGAGTTTCCACCATTCTGTAGGATTAAAGAAAACAGGTTAATCAGAAACTACCCTAAAAGAGAAACACAAACTTCCTTCATCTCTTGGATGATATCAAATTAATCTCAACAATCAAACTAAACCATACAAATAATTATAAACACACCTAAATGATGGCTGAAAAACCCCTTCTGGATAAACAGGAACCTGATTAGAAATATAAAAGCATTTGGCAATTTTCAAAAACAAAGAAATAAATAAGTTAAAGAAATGGGAGACAATCTTTTACACACAAGTAAAAGAATACAAAAGTTCATTCTACCAGGTTATACAAATAACACATCGACAACATGTAGATAGCAAATATTTTGAATAATTTGATTACCTGTACACCTCTCTCCCATTCTTGTCTCCATTGATCTGATATGGTTACATAGTTCTCTGGACTTAAATTCTGATGATCTGGCAGTTTCATTGCACTTATCAGATCAGTGCGAAAAATCTGTAACAGTACATTGCAAAATTACAAAAAGATAAGTCTTCAAAGGAACATGCTCCACTTTTCAACCATTTAGTACAGTTTGGTGTGGTCACACCCAAGTAAGTTTCCCTTTAAAATTTGACAAATCATAACGACAAAGTAGACTCTCACTTTGCAATCTTCTGATTTCGTTGATCACTCCTAAGATCCTATTACCATAATCAGCAGGGAAATGACAAGTGCTTGCAGAGTTAGGTAAAACTACACATTTAACCTCTTACCTCTGCAGGTTTGCGACCCTCCAGTGAAAAGCTGGCAGGAGAAGGAGGACGAGAGGATCCTATAGGTACATTTAAAAGTATGTCTAAGAAATCATACTAACACAGCTGTTTAAATAAAAATTGTTTAATGGGGGTAGAATAACAAACAGACAGAAATAAACAGTCATTCATTTCAAATCTCTGGTTCTTTCCAGAGGGTGACTACATAACAGAGGTTTGATTCTTCATGTACTCAACCAACTTAAAAACTTTAGGCCAAGCTCTCTAAGGTACATGTTGAGGAACATTACCTCTTTGAAGTGAGTTTTAGTCATACAAGTACAACTCACCTTTAATCTCATCAGCAATCACTGAACTCAGCAAACTGTATAAAAATGAAAGAGTTATGATAAATTGATTTTGTTTGATGACTGCACCAATAATTGAACTAAATTTTCATCTAAGGTCTTCTCTCTTGATGACTGGCTGCTCAAACACAATGCAACAAACCAAAAGAGGTTCAGAGTTTTTTGTCTGTGAAAAATTACCCCTTTATTTCTCCTTGCTTGGCTTTCTTGCTTGCTTTGTTCTTTTCAATATCCACATCAATGTCTAGGAGCAAAAAAGACACAAACTTTGAAACATTGCTCAAATTACTTAACAATACTATAAATAAGTTTATTATGCCTGGTGTCTGTTAGAAAATGGAGGAAACATAACAAAGCAAAAATACTTCTGTTTTGGTCTTGATGCGTATAACAACTCTGTGCTAAATATTCACAACAAATAGAGAAAATAACATGCATATTTTTAAAAATTATGCTGTGAAGAATTTGTTTTCACAAACAAGAAAAAGAACAGATAGAGGATTTGGACCTGAGATACATCAATATTTCAAATCCAGCCCCTCAAACTAATTGGCTGTGACATTTTTTCGTGATACTATCACACAAGTTAGAAGAAATCGCTTGATAAGAGCAGTTTCAGGATCACAGTATCGAACCCCCCTCCAAACTACATGAGGTCACCTTACAGAGACAGGCATATGTTTTGGCACAATATCATCACTGCTGAACAAATCACACAGCTGGTAAAGGTAAACTTCATGATCCCCAAACACAAATCAATTTGAAAATATCACAATTTCCAGAAGTATTTACTTCAAAAACCTTTTAACACCGCTGGGAAAAAAATTTCAGTCTGCAACGCAATAAGCGAAACTGAAGTTAAAATTGGAATATTTTATGCTAATTCAACCAACAGGCCCCAGGATTAGTATGGCTGCAGTCGTATTAAAATAGAAAAATTCATTACGGAGTGTTATACCGGCTAAATGCAACCTATACATACTCATCCAATTGAAAATATTGCCGCATTATCAGTTATAATTCGTATATTTTACTGGCTCCGGAAAATTACGCAAGTACATAATTCGATACACGGAATAAGATGTGAAGCTTTGTCACAAATGTACATTACCAAAAGAATAAAATTGAGTTTATCTTCCCACAAAATAAACCCACCAGGTTTTCTTAGAAGCACTACTGTGCTAAAAGGAAATGTTTTGGGCAAAAACTAAATCTCATAAATAATACATTCGCTTCCGAGTTAAATCACATGGTTTGAAACCCGATAACAAACAATACCAAAACATGCAAAACCGTGCGGTGTGCTCAACCCACCGTATAATTGCACCGATCGACGTTTTGTACTGCGTATTTTCATAACCATCACGTTTAGAATTCTTCAAAATGATGTCCTTTGACTTAATTTGTAATGACGAAAAACGAAACAGACATATCAGTAGGTGAATATATTTTCCCAAGGAAGCGGTTTAGTCACGAATTCAAGGGCGCCAAAGCTTGCTAACAGAGGGGAGTAATTGTGTGCTAGTACTAGTATAAGATTAATTCTAAATGTGGCAAAAATCTGCCGAATGTAAGGTTAGATCTCTGCAGTTATAAGCCAGCTAAGAGAGAAGAACAAGTCGTTCAATATCCCGCCTTTTATGGCAGCCTAAAAGATCCCACATCCTTGCATAAATTACAAAACAAATGGTCGAAACGACAAATGGAGGCGAGGTCTTACCGTCGACAACGTCGGCGCTCTTTCTGTCTTTTTTCGCTGTCGAATCCATACCAAATCTTGCACGTGTGTCGCCTAAACATCAATCTTGGTTTTGAAATCACATTGAACATAATTCCAAGGCATTTTCCCTGGAAAAAACAGCTATATTTTCATCTTGCTATACTATTCCCGCCATAAGCAGACATCATTTTGCCAGGAGTCACTCAAGCATATCCAAATGACGTCACCATATTTGGAGGGACAGCAAATCTCGTTCCCAGGGTCCATCCTAGCCTGGTCCTTCTGGAAACGAGGATGAATTAGCTGAAAACGAGGCTAGATTTTACAAAGGTATTGAATAGTCTCCATCAAAACAGTGTAACCATTATACGATAAAACAACAGGAGTTAAATACAGTAAACTATTCCTTCTCCCTTTAATTTTTTTCTTTCGCTGGTCTACAAAATTTGCAAATTCTTTGTTGCCCTACATTTCTTAGCTTAGATGTTTCCAAGTATTGTTGTCTCCTCTGTCGTGCATTTATAGTGAATTCGCTTATCTGGCCGTATGCCTAAACATCATATTCGTCTGATCCTCCAGTGGCAGTTCGGACGAAGTTATAGAATTCTATGCTAGCCTGTAATTTTTTAAAACTGCAGTTTCGAGAAAAAATCGCTAAATTTTCACGGGTATGCTTTCAATCCCACACCACGTGATCCAGTGTACTAGTTATAAATAGCAATTAGATATCCTATCCTAACCAAAAGGGAAGACCGGTCGAATAACAAAGAAGGTTTGAACGATTCCTAATGACGATAACCTTTCCGATAATGACAGGAACTTTAAAATAAGTTTATCGTGGTAAGAAAGTGAAACTGTTTTCCTAGTCAAACTTATACTGTACTAAATAAGTAGCCCATTATTTCAATATTTGATTTATACTTACATTTATAATATTTTTAACTACGAGTTAACAAAGACTTATCAAAGCAACCGTATCTAATTCAATACGCGTTACTTCTGATACTGGCCAACGAAAGTGGTAAAAAATTATTTAGTATCAATACTTGGAAGTTTTCGATAAAGCTATGCTTCTTGTATTTGACCATGTATCATTTTATACTTCCTATTTGAATGTGACGCTGCCTTGCACGGAATCCACGAGCCATTTAGAACGACAATCTTTGATTTGAGATCGGTTTGCCTGGGGGTTAGATTATATTTGGCGGAATTTTTTTAAACTTCCGTTGCTACTGGGAAGCCACGAGGGACATGAATGCATTGCTCGATTGATTCGGTCAGTCGGCTGCGCTATTGCAACAGCCGAAAAATTTCGTGCCCCCAATTAATAGGTGCACAGTGAGTGCAAAATTGATCACCGCTCTCTTTTAGTCCGCTAATACTGGTATTCAATCTATCCCGCACAAAAATATTAACAGTTAAAAGAATTTACTCTGAACAGTTCAGACGCTTGAAGGCACTCACTAAATTTATGAATTCAGTTGCCGGCGGTTTGCTCTTTTTTTTTGCAACATAAATATTTTATGACAATGCACTAATGAATGTCTATCAAAACATCGTCTGTGTTTAGAAAAGACTTATTTCTATATGTGCGCAGATACTGTAACAATTGACATAAAAGAAGCCTGATATCAGTGAAAGTAAAATATAGGATTAGCTTTGGAGTCTGATAAGCTGTTTAGTCTGGTACATGCTTGTAGGCAGTTTTTTTTCGACGTGTATAAGTACAAACTTAAGTAATAAAAACGTGACTGAGATTTCCAGCGCTAGTTTAAAAGTACTTTCTCGGCCATATTCTGTTCTTATCTTGTATTCAATTTTACTGTTTTGTCTCGCATAGATTTAAATATTTACACCAGCTTGCTGATATAGCAATGAAAGTTAAAAAAAGATCAGAAATCAATAGAAGAAAAAAAATGTTTTGCGAGCAGACAGTTCCTCTTTCCCGTGAGCTGAAAGGGAAGTTTTGTTTTTTGGAAAACGATCGTCCATCCTTATCTTATGTTTTCAGATCAGCTTATGATCAACTTAAACAATTACTCTCAGAGCCAAGTTTACATTTTAGACTACTTTAGCGGCATAGCGTTCAATTATGATAAACAAACATAAACACTACATTAACTTTAGTTGTTTTCTTACTGAACCCAAATGTCTCAGAGTGAAACTGTTCAGCTGTTTAACACATGAAGCGTCAAGGATTTTTGTAATGCAACAGTAACCACTGACAGCGCACTTGTGCCGATACAGGATAAGTGGTAACAAATGCGGAATGTTTTAAATTAATTATGGATGATTTCAATTGCGTGATGCGGATTTGACTCTTAGTGATAAAGAGGTCACTACGTCTATTTATCTTTAATTTCATTGCCCAAACGAGTTTACCCATTTACCTTGAAGATTAACGGCACCGAAAGCGCAGTTTAAAGTAAGTCAAGCGAGTACGCCTCCTGTCAATACAAAAAAACATCAGAACAGGCATGGACACAACCTCAACGGCTCAAAAACCGAAAGGTAAAGTAGCAGTTCACAGGGTGAGATCGTGTCCACAACCTTTCGATTTAATGTTCCAAATCGCTTGCAGTAAGGAATCATTAGATTCGGAGTTTACAGAAGGAAAGAAGGTTATTGATTTCCTACGTCGAGCTGGAAAAGTAGTCGAATTGGACGCCATTACTGCATCTGGGATGACTGCGCTTACACAGTGTGTTCTTGATGGTAATTTCAGGAGTGTAAAAGCTTTGATAGAACTTGGAGCGAATGTGAACAAGAAAGATGGACAAGGATGGACTCCTTTACACTACGCAGCCAGCGAAGGGTACCTTGAAATCGTCAAGTATTTGTTACGTTGCGAGGCTGATGTGCGCGCGTTGGACGGCAAGAAACAAATGCCTGTTGATGTGGCAGAAGCCGAGGACGTGCGCAAATTTTTGTCGAGAGTCACTTTATTCTATTCGCCCATGAGTAGAAATCTGACAAGAAAGGCTAGTTTACCAGCTTGGTTATAGTTGTACAGTACGCTTTAGTTTCTGTTATTTTTGGTTGAAATAAAAAGAAAGAAAAGGAAAAGAGGACGCTGGTAAAGAATTGCGAATATCAACCGTTATAAATTGGATCACCTGTTTCCTGATCAGGATCCTTAGCGCTACTTAGCAATATCGCCGGAATGACGCACTTCCGTGAAGATGTTATCATTGTAACGGGAGGAAGTGTGGGAATGAGCGGCTGCTACAAGATGACGGAGTCTGTTTCTAGGGCACATTATTTGCTTGGCCTGTAAAGACAAATATTCATAGAAAACTATTGCTGCGATGATGAAGAGTATATAGTATAGCTTGTAGCGAGTTTATTTTCCGTAATGAAGTAGCAAATCGAACAGCTCGATAAATGTAACCAAAATAAAGCATTTTAAGTCTGTAAGTCGGTTTCCTGTCGTTTTCTATCAATAAAGCTCGCGCAAGCGCAGTTATGATCATATATGGTTGAAAAAATTTGGCATGAGCACGTTAACTCAACCACCCCACCCTCCCTTTCTCAATCCTTACATTTACGCATAAGTTACATAGCATAACCGCTGATTCTAATAAGCGCACTGAACACAGAAGAAAGTTCTCAAAAATTCATATTTTATAAACACGGGTTAACGAAAGCAAATGGTTTAAAGTGTTATTCTGGTGACTAATTCAACATGGGGACTTATTGTAAAGGGCGTCTAAGTTTGTTCCTAATCATCGGAATTGTTTTAATGTGTCGTGCAACCGTAGCGTGTGCTGCAGTTCCCGACGAACTTGAAGGTCTTGCCGGTCGCGTCTTGATGGCTTCATCAGAGGTCCAGGCAAATGATCCTAAAGAGAAGCCGAAAGGTACCGATTCTGTATCCTTTGTGCAGCCTGTTGAGGAAGAAGTGGTAAGAAAGTATTTTAAGTGTGAACGCAAGTGGCTTTTTGCTGAAGAAAATGACCTCTTGGCTATTTTAGAAACACTAGTGATGCGTGTTGACATAGTATCTACTGTGCGATTGATCCAGCTTGTGGTCAACTGAACTCGTGATTGCAATTCGTCATAGTTTTGAATGTATTAGTTTATCAAAAATGCCACAAATTTCTAATTAACTATAATTTAATTCAATAACACTTAGGGAGGGTGATGTAAAGTTTTCCTTGTGTCACATGATTGACTAATTTGGCAATTATTTAAATGTAAACATGGAAAGAAAGCCCACGTCTTTGATACCTTCTCAATAGCATCACTAAAGCAGTTTCCCATTTTCCACCTGTTGATGTCCATAAGAAGAAAGTTGGAATGCATGATAAAAACCCTATCAACCCTGAGTGGTGGGCAGATTGATTCAACAGAACATGTGGAGGGTTATGGCCAATGATAGAGCAGACTGAAGAGAAGAGATAAAATTTGAGATTGCTCTCCTGATTACCTGAATGATTATGCTGAAACAAAATTATCCACCTCAGACTCAGTTAGTATTGCTGATTAATTCATTATCATCTAGTAACAGTGAGCTATTTTTCTTCTCCAGAATGGTATTTTCCAAGGCTCCTTGGCAAAGCAATCATCTGCCTCTGGTGGTTCCTGGGGTGTTTCTAGTATTGAATTCATTCATGCCTTTGTGGCTGCTCTATCTGTGATCATTGTTTCAGAACTTGGCGACAAGACATTTTTCATTGCTGCCATTATGTCAATGAGACATCCAAGGCTTGTTATATTCACGGGAGCTATGCTTGCCCTTGGTTTGATGACAGTTCTCTCAGCGGTACTGGGATATGCAACAACTGTCATTCCAAGGAAATACACACTGTACATATCAACAGCACTGTTTGTATTTTTCGGTCTTAAAATGTTAAAAGAAGGTTATGATATGGACCCTAACGAAGGACAAGAGGAGTTAGAAGAAGTACAAGCAGAACTTAAAAAGAAGGAAGCTGAGGTCTGGTCAGAAAAAAAAATTACTTAACACTCCATTTTCTATCATCTCCTTGTACCATAGTTGTGAGGGCTCAGCACATAACATGCATACACATGGAGGAAGTGTGTTGCTTGACCAACCTCCACTATGACAAAGGGTTTATGCTCAGGAAGTCAGCTTGAGAAACTCTTTACAGTGACCAATTCACAACTTAGGTGATAAAACCAAATCATCTTGTAGTACAGGGTAATATGGCATTATCAACTGAGTTGATACCATAAGAGGGCCACTGCAAAGAGTTTCAAAGCAGACATTTCAAGTGGTATCCCTTTTTTGGAGCAAATATGGAGGAATTTGTGTTTTTATTTTTTCCAGTTTAGATCTTATTTGAGATGGGTTTTGGAATTTCTATGTCTACAATTTTTGTTTGTTTTGTTTTGGTGTCCAAGTTTTCCTTTTTCAATAGTTGGTTTTAAATTATTATGAATTAAGACACAGGGCTTTTGGGTCTTCTTCACTTGCTTACGAATCTAGTCCTTATACTTCAACATTTCACCTTAATTTAGATCATTGTGATTGCCTTTTTTTCAGTTTTTAGCAATTTCATTTTTCATTTTGGCCATCTTTTTGGTTTCTGATTTCATTATGTAATGATGCATACAAAAAGTGATTTTATCCTTGTTCTTTAGTAAAAATTATGGTCCATTTTTGTTTAGATGGAGAAGGATGACTCATCCACCATCACTCAAGATGTAGAAACTGGTATAATAAGAGGAGGAAAGAAGCCTGCAAAGTTCTTTGGTCTTTGCTCACCCATATTACTACAAGCATTTACTCTAACATTCCTTGCTGAGTGGGGTGACAGGTCACAACTGGCTACTATACTCCTGGCATCTAGAGAGGTATAAATGGATTCACCCTTTACACCCTAACATCAATGTTGTTTATACATTTCATGCTGATAAGAGAAATTAGTTTGACAATCAAGAGCTTCTTGAGTTTGTGATCATTACCTATATTGTGGTCACCTTTATGTTTAATTCAAGGGTGAAAATATAAGGAGAAATTAAATTCTAATAGCTCTTAGGGGTCAAAAGTTAATTCCTTTCATTGAGAGGACTTATGAATGGGAGAAAAGGATGTATCTTTACTTATGTGATCTTTTCTTAGATGACTTAAACTGAATTTCTGCACAATATCTCATCCTCAGAATGTAGTTGGTGTGACAATAGGTGGAACATTAGGACATGCCCTGTGCACTGGCCTGGCTGTGATTGGGGGAAGACTAATTGCTCAAAGAATATCTGTCAGAACAGGTGCCTATTTTAAACATACCTTATTCTCATACTTAAGAAAATATGTAGTGAAGGAGGAAATACCTCTATCAAGTGTCACAGATTGACAGCTCTGCTGTAGGGCTGGAGGGTGGTAAGTGGCACTAGACAATGAGACTGCAGCTTTTGTGTGAGCTCAGATACTAAAGGAATTCAAAGTAAAATCAACATTGTTGCTTAAATTTGTGGTGAACAAATTAAGAATGCAAGACCTATGGAACAGGTGACGATATTTTGGAAGAACTGGGACATCTTTCTCTCATTGTTTACTAAGTCATTTCTAGTTTCAATTTTTTTCATGGCTAGAACCATATTTTTTTTGCTTAGACACCACTGCTGTGGTAAAATAAAATCGTTCCTTTTTATCTCTTTGTTGAAAAAAGCAAACTGTCTTGTAGTGCAAAGACCTGAAAAGCAGATAGTTATGTTACAGTTAGTGTTAAAAAAATATTGACATGCAATGTTGATTTTTTTATCTTCCAGTTACAATCATTGGTGGAGTTGTCTTTTTGATATTTGCATTAACAGCATTTTTTATTGAAGAGTAAATCAAGAATAATTTGACTAAATAAACAGATATACCTACCATATACAAGAATGAACAATAGAGACTTCATGTACCAGTGTGTGCAATATACTGTGAACGTGATCAGCTGTAAAGCTGTGACACTGTCCTTGAACCCTTTTACTCCCAAGAACTAAATCTAGATTCTCCATACTGTCTGCATACATTTCTTTTAAAGTATGCTTGGAGAACTTAGCAGTATCCCACTGTGGATATTTTTCTTCCTTCTAATTACATTTCTGCTTGAAAGTGAAGGAATGTTTTGCAGACAGATTCTTTTGCAATAACTCTTTGGGGGTTGAAGGGTTAAGACTGGAAGTGCATGTCTGAGTGTATAGATATGAGAGATATTGTAGTTATTGTTGTTAGATCAAGTTCAAGGGCAATGCTTTTTGAAGCAATGATAATGATATTGATATTATTGGCATGATCATAACCATTACAATTTCCTCAAATGTGATTGGTGCATCAGCTGCTTCATTTTTCAGTAATCATTCTGTGCAGTTGTAATCTGACAGTATAATCCAACAGTATAATCTGACGGTTGGTTGTAATTAGACACCTGTAATCAGACAGTTGAAGCAGCCAATCATACAAGGTTCACTCAGCTAAATCCACCAATCACAGAATTGATCATAATAACCATAGCAACAACCACTTATCCAAAGGGAAAAAAGGCAATTTCCAAAATGGAGGATATTTGTTCTAGGTGCATTTGTTTTTTCAGAAATTGAAATGGTTATATGATTAATTGGTAACAGGACTTCTTGTTGTTGAATTCTGTCTGTAATCATACTCGTGATAAACAAATCGGACTCCTGCTTTTCGGTCGTCCGATTTTGTTAATCACTCGTATGTGTACAGACCAAATTGGACTCCACTCATATTACCATTATTAATTGTTGTTATTATTGTAACATTTGTACATTAATTTCACTTTTAATCCAGTTTAGGGCAGATTTGTAAGGGAAGCTAAGGGAATGCATATCTTAGCCTATCCTGCAACTGAATTTTTTATTCAAATATGACTTCAAAACACATGCACTGTCCATTATCAGAAAATGTCTGTTTAAACTTTTGTCCTACTGTTTGATGAAATTCAGAGCAGAGACAGAGTGGCTCTCTCTGCTAGAGCCAATCTCTGTTTCTGTTGCATCAATCTACTGAGTATTGTTATTCCTATTGGATAAGATGTTAGTTGATTGTGGGCCAGTACCATTACACACCTCCCTTCCCCCACCCACCCTTCAGCATTTTGTTAGCTTCCCTTGACAGCTCCTTGGCTCTCTTACAAGTAGATGGAGGGAGACAATGTGAAAGCATTGTGTCATGCCCAGTACCTCCCTTTACTCGGGAATATCAATGGGTACCACATAGTCTTAATGAATACTGTGATTTTTTTTTTGTTTTGTTTTGAACTGGAAAAAATACTATTTTATCCCTCAGGGATATCTATGATTATTTTTGTCTTGTGAATAAGGGCAGAGTGAGAATAAGTTTGGTTTTTTTACACCAAGCTTTATTCCTTAACTCTGAAAGTTGTAGCCTTGACATTCATTAATGAAACAAACATTATCATAATACTATTTTACATACATGTACGAAATCATGTGAATTTTTATCAATGGCAATATTATTTAAAAGAGAGATAATTACTGCATGGTCAGTCAGAACAGATGAAAATTGTTCTTTAAGAAAGAAACAAAAGTTAAGAGGCTTCAGTCATTATTGTTTACAGAGGAAACACTCTCAGTTTCCTGGTGGCTTTGTTTGCAATCTTTTGCTTATGGGTAGATTTTTTTTAAACCCAACTAAATTAAATTTTTTGTATGACTTGTGCGAGACTAGTATAGCCCTGAGATGACCTCTCCTAGGTAGTGATGACTGATGTTAGCACAAATTCAGCAGTAATCATCACAAGTACAATTTAGTAACAAAAAAATTCTGTGTTGGCAGGAAAAATGAAAGTAACTGCATGTTTCTTTATACACTGAACAATTAAAAGCTAAAGCATGTCTTTTTGTTTCATTTTTTTAAATCTTTTAGCACATGGTTTCCCTACAAAATAAGAGCTGTGTGCTAAATTCCATTAAGTAAAGAATGAAATATTTCATTTCCCACTGGTAGGGAAGAAAAAAAAATTGTATTGCCTGAAGTATCTCAGTATGGAATCATTATCTTCTCCCCTCTAACTCAAAAGTGAGGGTAAACTAGAAGTTGTGTTAATCAGTGCTCTGAATGATAGAAAAGAAGTTATGAAATATATGTAGAGTTGCTGTTGATGAATTAAAGTTGTACTGAACTTGAGTGTGTGCCAGCTGGTTAAAGGGCTATTCATATGAAATTGCCGCTTTCTTAATGGTGGGTCAAATGCAGTTTTGTGTTGGCTTGTTTTAGTTGTTATGTGGCACAAATTTAAGATGTGGCAAGAACACGTGGCCATCTGGTCACAAGCAGCTCTCTTTCCCAAGGTGTAATTCAAAATCCTCTGGGAATGATAAGAAGGTAGCTTTGATGAAAAAGTATCATTGTTCACTTGTGATCTTTTTTCATTCCTCACTTTTACTATCCACCGTCATTACTTCATGTTCAGAAGGAAATGGACATCATGTTCTTCAGTACTTGGTGAGTTTTGTGAATTGAACTGATTGTGTATAATGGATTAAATTAGTGCTTCTTAGAGTTGGTTGTAGTTCTCTTAAAGAGGATGTCACTTTCTCCCTTAATCCAGTTCTCTCAAAAGGAATGACTACAACTCTACTTAAATTTGATTGGTTTACAGTGAACAATTCAAAATAAAATCCCAGCTAAAATCAACCTTGATTTTTTTAAAATTAAGAAATAATTTGCATGATGATTTCAGGAGGATGATACCATCACACTAGCAAGAAGAGGCAAACATGTTTTCAATACCAATAGCAATTCAGAGATGTCAATGGTCTTTCTACTGAAGTGTAGTGTGGACAAAATCAGTAAGAAATGATTAAAGTTGTGAGATCTTTATTAAATTGACAAGTTTATTTCTGTACATAGGCTTAATCCTCACTTTCCACCTTCTGTGTTTGCAGACCTATGAAACATAAAAAGAAAAAAATTGTCAACTCGCAATCAAAAATGTCTAAATACCAGACATTTAATTATTACTAAAGACCACAGTCCCCTTTCTTATTTAAATATTGTTTCAGAATCCAATTGATTCAGAATAGCTTCAGAGTCAGGCTAATGAGAAATAGTAACTAATGACAGCTGTGGAAGGGTAATAAAAACTTTTGGACCAACAATTTTTCCTGATAATTACTCACACAAGTTTAGCAACTCAAAAGTAATGGCCACCTAGACATGTTTAAATATAATTTCTCAAAGTAGCAAGGACACTTTTTTAGACCCTTCAGATATATATTTTCCACAACAGCTTTAGAGCTGTAAAAATGATTACAAGAGAAACCATTCTGCATACTTTTTAAGATTTTCCTAGATTCCTCTCATACAGAGTATGATAAACATAGCTATAAATTTTAAGGGAGTTCTTCTGTTTCAACAACACAACACTGACCCTTGAATGAAGCCACAGGGACATGAGTGACAAGAGTGTACAGCTTGTGAACAGAGTCTTCATCTTCGTTCCTTTTACGTGCTAAACGAATCCTGACCCTGAATGGCACATTTCTATTTGAGACAAAATTCTGTTGTTAGATTACAATATGAAAGTAAGAGACCCCTTTAAATGTTTGTTTTGCCATTAACTGAAAGACTAAAAAACTTTTCACTGCATCACTTCTGGGATGTTAGTTTTTTTTCCTTATGTGTAAAGATATAAAAATGTGTACCATGCTAGTAAACAATTTTATGACTGTGTTCTGAAAATTCATGGGTGACAACCAATAACAGTGTTTTTACCCTCAGATCTACAGGCAGTGCATCATACTACAGTTCACTTGTATCCATAGTTCAAATCTTAATTTTCCCCACTGGTAGATATTGTTCAGCATGAAAATAACTCAAACCAAATGAAAGTAAAATTCAAACCATGTTAAAACTGAGCCACAAGATAAAAGGGAGTAGCAGGTAGCTAACTTCATTAATTACTCTACAAAATTGAAATGGTTACAATTGTCATTAGTTCAGAATGTGACTAGATGATGATAAAACTGGGTAATTTAGTGTTAAAAACTAAGTTGAAAACGTAAATTAGCCATCCTAAAGTGTAAAAAAGCTGATGTTTCGAGTGTTAGCCCTTCGTCAGAGCAATAGACGAAGGGCTAACGCTCGAAACATCAGCTTTTTTACCCTTTACGATGGCTAATTTACGTTTTCAACTCAGTTATTAACACTAAATTACCTGTTACACTCTCCCACCAACGCAGCACCACAGTTTCTTTAGAAACTTACCCCTTCATTCATTGATGATAAAATTGACTGCAAAAAAACACCATAAATGTACCCGAAACAGTTCATCTTCAAATCTTTACCTTTGCACTCCCTTGATGTCAAAAGTAATTCTTCTAAAAGTCTGCTTAACTCTTTTATTTCATGAGAGTTTTAAGAGTGTGGCTTAATTTGAAATAATTTCTCTCAGTTTATAGTTTTCTCTGTGCTCATCACCTATCTGTTTAATATTGCAAGGAGAATTACTTCTTGATCACTCTTGGAACTGAATAGGTTAACAGAAACTCCACTCTAGTGGATGATAATGGCATACCTGATTCCCTTGGACCACACATGTTTGTTAAGATTGGTGTCAACACGAATATCAGGTGTTCCCATCATTTTCTCAGCAAACTTTTTGATTTCCTTGATGGCCCTTGGTGCTCGTCTCTTGAAGCCACTGTTGTGGAAGAAAAGAGAACTTACAATTGATATATCATCATGCAATTGTAACATAAAAGACTTCTAGGTTTGTTAGATGTCAGAGACCATTCAGCAACTATTTACACTTGTTAAATACTAGACAGTAAAAGAGATACAATTAAATTTCTGGAGGTAATGTGGTAAATGGTAAAAAAGCTGAACCGATCAGCCTGTGTTCCTTTGTTTGAATGCTTGATTCCTACAACTCATCTCAAAATTCGAAGGTTTTTAAACTAAATAGCTAGGGTATCACAAAAACAATAAAGCAGGCTTTGAATTCTGAGTGAGTCGTCCAAAAAATATATATGTGTATCATTTTTGAAGAAATATTACACAGAATAGACAAAGTCACAACTAGATTTTATGCTCAAAATCTACTGTCATTTAATCCAAGTAGAGAACGAAGTTTTCCACATTGAAACAGAAAGACGAGCTCGTGCTCTATTACATTACCCTTAATTCCCCCAGCCTCAAGTCTGACCCTGATAGAGGCTGCAGCAATAGGAAAAATAAGCAAACGGTAATAACAAGTCTCAATAAAACATTTTCCTTTTCCAAAAAGTTTTGTCTACCCCTCGGCGAGCTATAGCTCAGAATGTCGTTATTGCAAGAACCAATTCGCTGCTAATTCAAGACTTATCCTTTCTTCAGATTGTTTCCCCGCCAATCGTCGGATTCTAATCTAAAGAGCTAAACCAATACATTGCTGTCACCTTCCAGGTAAAAGTCATTCCCTTTAAAAAAAAACCAAAAACACCGAACTTACATGCCATGGATTCTCTTGTGTACGTTTATTGTGTATTCACGAGTCACAACTTCATTGATGGCAGAGCGCCCCTTTTTCTTGTCGGTTTTCTTAGCCATCTTACAAAATAAAAAAACGAAGGATTAAAATAAAATATTTCATGTTTTAATGACAAGAATTTACAGGACTTTGGGTCAGATGGATTGGATATCTTAAGGTTCTTAATACACAGTAACAGACCTTCAAGGACGACTTTGGAGAGATCGCCTTGATGGAGGCAGCATAGCATTGTGGGATGCAATTGGTCAACACCAGACTTCCCCGAGGACGCTCGGGGAAAGAAAGAAGTCATGTGTAGGATGGACTTGTGAAATGGACCCTCGGACTAGAGCTAAGACCGAGAAAAAACAAGTACTTTAAATAGTGCGGGCTAAACTTCGCGAGATAAATCAGAAATTCTCTGGAATAGTAGAAATTATTTAACCCCTGATTTAAAGTTTTAACATTTCTTCTGACAGGAGGCAGTTAAATGGGCTCCTGTTTGTGAATAATATTTACCATGATTAAAGCCCCCCCCCCCCCAAAAAAAAAAACAAACAAACAAACAAAAAAAAAACCGAAATCACTGATAACGAACAAGACAATTTTACGCATAACTTATTAGAGGCTTATCAAAAGTGAAAATTGGTCACGAAAAGAAAAACTAATCATATTTCGTTTATCGTAACTTTCTATTGATTATGTTACCGTTTACACAAAAACGGAAATTACAGGTATTACATTTGCATAAATGTTTCATCATTTCTATTTTCTGATGCATATACTTAGAGCTGTGTACCACTTCACATCTCGTTCTTTTTCTCGTTCAAGATAATTTGACGTTATCAACTGTAAAGAAAATTGGCCACAGCAAAGATTTTCTAAAGCTGACGTTGCGAGCGTTGACTCTTTGTTTGAGCGTTCACTTTGTAAGGTCGTGCTTATTTACCAGGTAGCTAGAATGCTAAATTAGCACTTAAAGAATTTTAATTGAGTCGTACTATTTACTAGAATGGAAACTGATTGTCTCTCGATGAAACTTGTTCAATCTCTCTCTTCATCTGGTCTGTATGTTAGATTGCCTAATAGGGCAGGAAAAAATAGTGAAAAACTATAACCAAAGATATCTTTTCTTTTCCATTAACTGAAAAATATGCTTGAATGAGAAGGCTTCGTAACAGTCCCCCCAGCAGCAAAACTTCCTGTGATCTACACGGGAAGTTGACACTGCAAACTTAAGTTCCGTGTCCCAGGGAAAACCCCTTTTTCTGGCGGGTAACTGCACATCAACGATAAAGTTCATTCTCCTTTGAGGCCCTCAAATTCGACGCATCTGCATTGTTAAGGAAGAAAAGCTAAATGCGTTTGCGTCAATGAAACTTCTGAGGTTTGAATCTCAGACACATCACGTCAATCACGTTTATTAGCGCTATTAGAAACGTGAGGTCCTCAACGAAAATTTATTGTGTTCCTCAGAGAATTATTATTCAAGCGCGATGCAATGCTAAAACTTGGCTGAGCACAATTACTTCTTATTTAAAACCAATATGTTTCAGGAAAATTTGATTGGAACCATGATTTTTTTTCATTGGCTGGTTTGAGATTTTCCTGTTCCACAAGAGAAAACGTGTTAGGATAGCCAAGCTAGGACTTCGCTTATAGGCGAGGAATCAAGCTTAGCCTGGAAAGCAACGGTGCCTAATTCTGAACCGTGTTTAGACATGTCTTTAGCTTTTTTCTATTTTAAGACACACCAGTATGATCTTAATGTGCGTAATAAAGCGTAGTGATATAAACTTGAAAAATAAATGCGGAATTTAGAATTGGATCACTACCAAAAGGCAATACACCGTGCAATAACGAACGTGACTCTCTGTGCATATTGATTACAGCCATGCAGATGTGAAGAACTGTTACGCAGAGTATGCAAAAATTGACATGAAATCATCTGGATCACTCTTTGAATGATTTCATTGTATGCAGTTATGTAGTTTTTTGCCTCTAGGTTCAAAAGGTTTCCAGAAAGTTACCGGATGTTTTACGGATACTCAGATCTAAGAATAGCCACAAAAGTTATATCACTGTGCTGTCAACTCGAACGAGTCCTTGCGTAAAATAAGGAATGACAACAAAAAAATATCCGACACCCTGCTTCACAACTGACTTCGTCATTTGATAACTCCAAGAATCGTGCCAAAAAAACTATGACAAATTTAGTCACTCATTCTGGTCCTAAGTTTCGCAGGCGTGTAGCGAATGCCAGTGACTTGCCGGTTTCAGAGACAAATAGACGACAGTCAAATCTTCCTTCCGTGAAAATATAACCACAAGGATATTATAAATCGTTTGCTAATCCATGATGACGTTAATAGATGAATTTAAAGTAATGGTTAGTAATAACATTCTGTAAGTGTGGAGGAAGCAACCGATAAATTATATTGGAAACGTATATCATTTATATTTGACAGTTTCTCTGCAAGCTCCAAGAGTAGAGCTTATATTAAGCTCACTTCAGAAACGTTTTACTGTCCTGTTTCAACTGTTAGCCTAAGAGCTCGTATGTTCCAGTCAAATTGTCTGTATTAATAAATATTGGCCTCAAGTGATATCGCGTTACTTTGGAAACTTTTCTCATCAATAACAACAAATTAAAAATACAGGTCAAAAGTGTTAAGAATTAGCGATACTTTACAGTGACCGCAACGCACTAAGGGGTCTTTCTATAACTTCCTACCATTTTTAACAGTTACACTGACGCCATTTCTTTTCTTTCCGCTTTTTTGATAGTCTGCACAGTTAAAACAAAAGGAAAACTTATGATCTATATGCAGACATGAGCGGAATTTTGTGTCCATTAAGGTCAAGGCAAAGCTTTAACAGGATTGTCAGATATCTACAGGAAGAACATTCCTCTCATTTACTCTGTCATTGTTTAGATGGTTCAGTAACGTAAATCTTGCTGAAATTAACTTAAAGGTTTTTGTTAACTGATATCTGCCTACTCATTGTGACCTCAAACTATTGTTGTGATACAATAGTTTCGTTCTGCATCAACCGCTGACGAATGAAGTTCACTTTCGTCCTCTAAGTTTAAGGAGGATCTAAGACTGGATTAGTTCAGTGTTCACTTAAGTTGAGCAAAAGAAGAAATTGCGATACTGAAAAGAGCAACAAGTGAATCAAGTGACAAGTGACAACTATATTTCCACTAAACTCGGGCGAGTTCATTTATAGTGGGAGAACTCTCTGATCAAAAGGATTTGGGAGGAGCGATTTAGACCTCATCATACAAAGTGCTGAGAACTTTGCGAACGACCATCTTCATAGACCGCAAAACAAATCTCGGGTTGTCGATCACCAAAGTATATCCAAGTTTACTAAGAAAGTCGTACATCTGGTATACACAACAGCTGTAGCGAAAAGAGCCCGGAGAGGTTTGCAACTCAGCTTAAGGACGAGTCGACCATGGCTAAGGAGAGTATGGATCCATAAGCAACATTAAGCCATAAAGATTGCAAGCGACGCCATCGGGGCGAGCAAGCAAACATTATAAGAAAAGTGTTTTTGTTGAAAAGCTGCATCAAGCCCGGCTGTGTCAAGATATCTGAAAAAAAGCATCATTACAAAAGGCAATTGTTCAGACCGAAAATTAGAACCGGATCAAGACAACGAAGCTAGCCTTAGGATAGAGGTCAGACAAGGTAACTAGTGTAACCGATAAGGAAAAGTACAAAAGCCAATCAGGAACTGACAGGACACAAACTTTGAAGGACTCAAACAGGGAATCAGGTCAAGGCACAAGCTTCAAGACAAGACCCAAGCAGGAAGACAAGTCAAGGCTCAGGCTTCAAGACAAGACCCAAGCAGGAAGACAAGTCAAGGCTCAGGCTTCAAGACAAGACCTAAGCAACCGAGATGAATAGAATGCCCATTTTTAGACCCAGTTCAACCCTCAACGGACCATCAACTGCAACTGTAAGCCGCCTAGCACCCATAGGAACCCACTTTCCAGTTTATGGAGAAAATATTGATTATGCTATTAGAATTGTGGAACACTTTATGCATTTGCTGCCTGGAGGTAAGTCTTTATTTCTTTTTGTTCCTTACTTAGGGCAACCGTTATCAAGTGAGTTTCAGTGTTATAGTTAGATATCCACTTGCTGGCAGCCTTTTACAACGTCATTACTCTAGCCAGCTGTCACTGGCATACTACTCAATATTAAATTTTCAATCTCCGAAACTCTGATAATTTTATAATCGGGGCAATAAGCGGCACAAGCTTCTCTGGTAAATAGTATCAAGTCAGGAAATGGCTGAGGAGAAACATTTTGGCGATCTGTGCCGGATTTTGACGCAGATTACTCTCTTAGATTTTATAGGCGGTGCGGCGGCTTTTTTGTTCAAGGAATGACATCTACCACTTGGTATATGAAGGTTATATTTTAGAAGCTGCGAGTCTGAACAAATCATTCCAAAAGCTCCACCTTGACACATTCCGTTATCTGTTCAAGATCATGGGTCAATTTGTGCTCTTTCGTAATGTGTAAATTTTTTTTTTATGATAAAACCAAGCTGGGTCGCGCTCCAATTTGGCTTACATATGGTGATACTAGAAAGTAGTTTTACCGAGAAGAAAAACTTTCCATTCCGCCCAAATGAACAATACACTAGGTTGTAAAATTCAGATGGAAAGGACCTCCCACCGAAGCTCGTCCTGACTGTAAACATTGATTTGACTCTTGTCGCATCCATCAATAAAGCATACCGAACAGAGTTTGGGATAAATTTAGAAAGTTATCACGGATAGTTTTCAGCTTTTGGTGAAAATAATTCATACGAAGCTTCAGAGGGCTCTAGGCATGCCTCTCGACAAGCACTGAGTGCGCTAACGATCTCTTTAAGCTAATGCTCTTTGTATGAAAATCATCTACTGCTACAGACTGGCCAACAGTGCAATAGCCTTTTTTGGTTGTGGGGGTTCAGGACTTAAACAAGTTACCTGCCATACACTGCAATTTTCAGTGTTCATTTCCTCAATATTCAACTGCTCCAATTTCGAAATCTTTCTCTTTATTTCATGCTTGGACCTTGTCTCTCCTGAGCATACAACCTTTGGAAGTAGCGATCTAATACTGCTTAAGTCAAAATTATTTTAGTTACAATGAAGTCGATGATAGGCAGGAGCTCCTATTATAAGCAAATTACCAAATTGAGCGAGTGTCGCCACATAAAGAAAGAAAAACTTTACTAGGGGAGCAATGAATTGTTGATGTTATTTGACCTCCAGAGCGGACTCATTTCATAATCTATAACCATTATAGAATATAGATGTGAGGCTTACATAAAATATTGAAAGTTCTTTTTCTTTTTAAGAGCTCACATGTTTGCGAGGACGTTTGTGTTTCTTCCGCTTATTATAGCTGGTCTATCTTTTCGGGAAAGTCTGCATTTTGTTGGTAAAAGTAACTAAAATTTGTATTGATCGATAAATATCTGTGCTCGACGAAACTGGATGCTTTATAAGCCAGAAAACAATCATTATAACTTTGAAATTAACAATTAACATTTGCATCGGCAAATGACCGAAAGCTGCTATATCGAATGGCTTTCAAATGTTTCTAGTAATACCAAAGACAAACGCAAACAGAATTTGCGTCAATTGAATGAACGTCATACATGTATGGGATCCTTTTATCCCTGTTATCGTATTTGAAAAGCCTTTCCGAGCAAATGAACCGAGTATTTCTCCTACAGAACAATTTTTTTGCCACGCAATAGGGAAAACACCTACTTTAAATTACTTCGGTCATCATTAGGCAGTCATATGACAAGACGAAACGGAAATTGAAAGCTGGAAACTCATTCAACTGTGACTTACAAATCCATCTTAATACCAAAGAAAAATACGACTTTGCTTTAATTGAATTAACGCCAAATATGCTGCTTCACTTTTGTTCCGGCTCACGTCTTATCGTGCAGACAAGTTGGGTATTTTTTTTCCTCTAAGACAATTTTTCGCTGCGCAATAGGGGATACCCCAATGTTAAATTACTGTGGTCATCAGTAGCCAATGATATGACAAGACGAAACGGAAGGTTATATAAACTTCGACCTCATACCAAACCGGACAAACCAGTAAGCTTATCGGGACGTTCTTTCAGTTAGACCTTTAAAACCGGTTTGGAAGAATTCAAATCAAGTTTTCTATTCTGGAAAAAGTCACCCTCAAAAAAGAAGGGGAACATGATTAGTTCCTACTCGATTTTGTCCCAAGGGAAATCGCAGCCGACGGCGACAGATGTAGATTTGTCTGACATACTTAACTTCCTTGACGAAGGTATGAAATATCTCGGTGAGTTCACGTTTTGCTGAGATTGCAAAGACTTGAGTAAATTAATCTTTCGCTATTTTAGTTGCCGAAACAAACTTTCCAGAAGAGCACCAAAGGTTCATATACCCCGGTGAAAATTTTGATAACGCCGTTCAAATTGTGGAGCACTTTTTAAGCACCTTCCTCCACCAAGGTAAGCAGCTTCAGAATATGTTACTAATACAAAAGCTAGCCCTTCTGAATTCCTAGCGTGATGCTCTAAGGATTTCATATCCACAGTTTCACACTGATTCAAATACCTTTCTTTCTTTAAAAAAGTTTGAATGAAGGTATGGAGGTTTCTTTTCCCGTTTTACTCTGTTTTACCTGAATCATGAGCGCTCCTTGCGCCTGTTTTCCTTCTTATGCAAAACAGGTTCAAAATGTAACAACCTATGTATTCACACGGTTTGTTCAGTTTTAATTGAACCAACTCTTTCTTTTCCAGTTGACCGCACATTATGTTAATATTTCCGAATCCTCTTGTATAGAAACATCGTTGGTAAAAAAACAACATCTTGTGATTTCCAGTATTTTAATTTTTTAGGCAGAATTAGTGAAGTGCGGTATCACGGAAAAGCCTTGTCCGCGCGCGTTTACTCGCTTCGCGCTTTTTATATTTACCTCTTAAGCGAGTTCTAATTAGTCCTGTCACTAAAGTACTATTTAACTTTTTTGGAAAAAGATACAGGATCACTGCTAAGTAGTTATTTGTGATGTCCAAATCCACGGAAAGGATACATATGATTCTGTCTTCAGATGAATTTTCCATCAATCATCGGAAAAAATTCATAACGCATCGTATACTATTCGACTACTTTCCCAATTGTTGCTATATCGGTTTGGAGACATTTTAAAACAGCAAATGTTCATCTGGTCACTGTAATCTTAGAGAACCGACGTGCAGCAAGCTTTGTTCAAGAAATCTTAAAACTGTCGAAGCGATTTTACGAATAAATCCCACGCAAATTACGAATTTTCTCGTTCATCTTCCCTAACAACTAAACATTAAATCGCAAAAACGTACGGGAAACAATAGAAAACTTGAGAACTGATGAAAACAATAGCAAAATAATTGAAAATAACATTTTTTTTTTACACTCAAGCGCAGTAATGAAGAATATTTAGTCTTCTGACGCATATTTGGACGTCATAGCACTTCTGCGGTTCTTTTTCATAAGATTTTAATAGTTTCAGTAACAGTTGCCAAATTTTACATGACAGCACTACGCTGAGTTTGAAAATAAATGATTGCCGTGCTATTTACAACCAAAACAGAAGCGTCTTCAGAAATAATTTCGTCGACAGTGGAAGAAAATTCCCAGCTTTATCTTTGAAAATTTGGAAGAAACAGTTTTCTCGAGTATCATCATAAGACCTAAAATAAGTAAACAAAACGTACAAGCCAAAGAGGCCTACTTTTTTGAGACGTGATAAAAATTAATTTTGATCTTGGTTAAAACACATGTTATTGTTATCAAGTTTGAGGCAAAATAAAGCAACATCATCCTTATCATTCACAGACAGACTAAGCTTGACCTGCCAATCAACGTCATGTCAAAAACCTGTTTTTGTGGTTGGTCTTCTGGACGTTAAACCGGTAATAATAGAAAGCAATTTCCTGTTTCACATTCCAAACATTATGTAAGATTAAATTACCCAAAATAGAAACCATACGCATGCTCAATGTGGCTTACAGCTGCGCAATGAGATCCATTCCTTATTTAGAACGTAGCTGTCAATATTAGCCAATCATGCGGCGACATGCAGGCAAAGTCTATATAAACACCTCAATAGAGGTGTGGGAAACTGAATTCTAATTGTCAAAGCAAAAGAAGCGAAGGTTTACGTACGGCGCCAAACAGAAACCGGTCAAACTAGTTTATTCCGAAGCAAAATTTTCCTCGCTAGACTTTCCAACCGGTTTTCAGGAACTTCAATTCAAGTTTTAAACTCTTTTTACGAGAGGTCTGACCATGGAAACCGACACAATCTGGCCGCAGATGAAACAGACGACGGCCGTTAGCGAGTCGCTGGCTCCGATGAACAATGAAGTCGCCTTCACTGATATAGGTATGAGTACTTGTTCGCTTCGGCGTTCAGTGACACGATAAATTAAAATTCTAACCGTACTGGTGCACTATGTTTGTGCTATTTTTCCTTTGTATCATACTTCGAGCACATCTAAGCGAAAATTAACAGGAGCGCGTGGCGAAAGTTCGCGAAGAGGAGCGTAATCCTTTGTGTTATGGTGACGGTTCAGGTTGCTGAACAAGGCGGAAATTTGCATATGGCTGTCAGACACCGCGATCACTGCGTGGTTGAATAAATTATAAGTACAATCAAAACAGCCCTCTTCTGTTGTCAACGCAATATTCCAAGATATATGACAAAACGCGCGCTCGTCTCGATTAGAACGACTGAAATAGCGAAGAAAAGGTTTGCCCTTTCAGATTTCAGAGGTTATTCGGTAACTTTAGATGATACCTGATCACCTATAGTCCGATGCCACGAATTGTTCCGTAACTAAATTAGCATGAACCCCACTGATACGCTTCCTCGCTCTCGCACTCTCACCGCAGGGTATATCTTCAAACCATTGCTAACCCAGGGAAGAAGTGCTGTACAAGATTTATTTTAGGATGCAACCACCTATACTAACTTTTGATCCGTTTGAAATAATTTCTTGAAACGCGAAATTTACCTTTTTTATCCATCGTGTTATATTTGTCTTCATAATATTTTGGCATCTGCCTCACCTGGCTAGTTCAATTAAGGTTACTTTGCCAAAATTAGACGAAGCGTGTTACAAATATAGGATTTTATTTATCTGAGAGGCTCTGGCGCGACACAGTCCAGTAGACACTCAGTAGAACTTATGTATTCGTCTTAAAGGTGTGGGCGTTTAATTTTGCGGATGTTTAGAAAACTCACCTTAAGGACCTTAAAATATTTAATTGGACTGGGTAACTATTAAATGTTCAAAACTAGGCAAAACAAAACTTGAAAACCTCAGGAAAAGAGTTGAATATGTACAAAAAAATTCAGTGCACTCTTACGAAATGCAAACTCGTGACTGTCTCAGAAAGCCGCATCACAGCAGCACGAAACCGAAATTTAACCCCCAGGAAATACAGAGGGAAAAGTTTAAATACTAAAAAAGCTATAGTGTAAGATTCAAATACAACTGAAGAAAATAAAGATTTAAAGTTCATTCTAGTTTACTCAGTCCCGTCAATTTCCCAGGATCATTTTGTGACCGATTGAGGAAAAACCAGGGAGCTCGTCTCAATCATGGAGGTCTTAAATTTCAGTTTTAAGTTCTGTCTGTTCTTTCTCCCCGATGTTATCTTTCCGTTTGTTTTGGACCAGATGGAGAGCATAAGTCCTCTGTTTTATTCTGATTGTGTTGCATGAAATAATTACTTTATCGTAAAAGGTTTTTGACAGACAAAATACGGCAGAAAATGCGTGTAAAGAGAATTCTTAATTTGCTGTCACATTTATTTTGCAGTTTTTTCTAGACTGAGATAAGTTAGGAGTCAAAATAATAGTTACACATAATAAACAAAGTACAATAAAATATAAAAGAGGGAAGCTTTCTTTGGCGAGGGAAAATTTAGACAGTTTCAAGACGCAATTTGTGTTGAGGGGGACGGCATGAAGTTCGCCAATGCGGCTAAGAGCCATCTGGTCACATTACCAAATTTGGAATGACGATGATGTCATGGTCTTGAAAACCAATAGGCGGAGCCAAAGATGATTGATATCTCCCTGCAGGCCTCGCGAGAGTTATTTCTATGGAGGAAGGCGTGTAGGAAGGTTTGTAGCGGGACTAGACGCGACCAGTACTGCACGTTGTCCTCTCTTATTGGCGTTATTTTCGATTTCGGTCGGCTAGAAACAATTTTTGGCATTAATTTATGGTCGGTTTTACAGACTGAACAGATAAATTTTTGCCTTATCATGGAGTTCGGAGAGAGAAATCCGTTCGAAACAGGTATGTGGCTGGTATGCGAAATTGTGGTTAGCGCCAATTTGAATTTAACGCTTTGTTAGCAATATATTTTTAGCTTCGTAGTGGTATTATTGAAAGGAATGTAGTCTTAAGTGTTTGCACCGAAATCTGTAGTGGTTTGCTTCGATAGCTTTCGTTTGCCGGAAAAATGAAGACGGTTATCAAAATCACATGTCTCGGCGACATTCATGCATATTCAAACACATTAAGTTTCAACATCGCTTTTAGCGAGTCACCCGTCGGCTGCTTTTAGTCTCCATCAAGTGCTGTCAATCTGTCTCTCGAGAAATCACAATGAAGGCAGATATCATATTTGTTTTCGAGGTTTTTTGTTTTTTTTCTTGTTTTTTTCAAAGTTCATCACCTTTCGGGTCATGCATTCAGCTGACTGTCGAGTAAATTGTTTTTTTCGGTTGTTTGTTGTTTTCATACGTTTGCTTGCAGCCAACTAAGCATAAACTATTAAAACTGGACTCATAGATACTCAATTTTGTACTCGAGTATATTCTCCTATCTTAATTCGCAGTTTCGTAACTTGTCGAAAGACAAAGCTCTATCATAACCTTTCTGCAATCTTCTTGTTTACCCAACTTAGCTAATGGTTTGCACTTGCTTTCAAGCATCAAAGCCGCAGAAATTCTTATGAAACATGGCGAAATGTAGAGAAATATCGACTTAGAAAATGCACAAATATTATTTTCACACCTAGAAAGGAATGTACAATTGTGAAATAGCTAAACGGATGTGCTTTGTCGAACTTTGAACCTCTATGGCCTGATTTGTTTCGGGGAGCTTTGTCTTAGAGCCTTTATTGTTCTTTTCCAGATCAATTTTCATCAGAAACTCGAGATAAAGAGATTGAGATGTTCAATCCTACGCAATCTGGTGGTAAGTTGATATTTCCTGCGGCAAAGGTCATCATGTGATTTTTCTGGAGAATTTTTGCCTCGACGGACGCCTATATGCTCGTTATCCTCTCTTGCGGTTTTTTTTTCTCCGTTTAATTTACGCTGTTGAAATCAGCAATGGGTCAGCTGCTGATTCCAGAGTTTATTTGGTATTTTTCGATGTCTAATTGCCCGTCGTAAGAATTTAAGGGTTTGAAAATAGTTCGAGTTGCACAGCGGTTTGAAAGAACAACTATTTCATCATCCTTTGAGATTTACCTTTGCCCTCTGCTCTTCAAGCCCTATTTGTATATAAAAGTAGTAGAGCCTTTTATCCCTAGGGTAAATTAAAAAGGACGGTAGGTGATATTACGTAACTCTTGGAACCTGGATTCAATTAAATCTGAAATTCATATTATGTAATGCACCAGTGGGGATTGACATGTAAAGAACATGATAGTCATCTACCACTGAACATTTTTTAACATTTTTTAACACTTCTTGTAAGCATGGAAATCATGGGACTGGCATTAAATTGAAACTGGTCTTACTGCCATTTCCTTAGTTCAAATGTTAGGTAAATTAAAGCTGTAGTCACAATAGCAATCTTTTTTGCCATTGTTTCCTTTATCCAAAAAGTGTGTGCATAATGACCTATCTGGGCTGTGCAGAAGTCTTTTCAAATGTTATCAACAGAGGAAATCTCTTGTTTAAGAAAGTACAATAAAAAATTCCTTCAAGAATTTGTCATCAATGAAAATCTCTATACAAGAGGTTAGTGCATCTGTGATAAAGCAGTGTTTGCTTGTGGTCATCTAAGAGATTTACACGAAGGTGGGGCAGTTTGAAGTTTTTGTCAGTGATAATAAATTGTTACTTTGTGCTTATGAACTCCATATACTAGTTATGCAACTTTTTCACTGGTCTGAATGAAACTTTTTTTCTCATTGCATTTTTGTTTTCTTTGTGTGGCAGATTTTGTTCCAATGGAGGGAGTTACAGATTTCCCAGTTGATATTCACAACTTCTTGGCAGCTCCAGGCATTCCGGATTGTCCACCAATCTATGAACCTCTGCAGTCACCAATTGATTCTGATTTGTCTTGCCCACCTTCTCCTTCACCAGTTTCCTCGCCATCACCAAATTCCTCCTCATCATCTTCTGAGTCTGGTATTGAAGATGTTAGTGACATGGAAGAATCAACATCTTTTCTGGCTGCAAATGGATCGCTGCTTGTCAAGATGGAAAATCCATCCTCTCCACTGAATGGTGTGAATCTACCTGTTCTAAAGAGACGTGCTATCAAAAGGCGTTTCAAGAAAGAAAATGACAGCTCTGTCTTGGAAGAGCTTAACAAACTTCTTGTGGAAACCAGTGTTTCTCTGGCATTGACTTCAACGGACCAGTCTTTATCTCAGCCATGCCAAACTCAAGCTAAACTTACCAGTGAAGGGAGCATTCAGACTACAGCTTTACCAACCTCTTATACTTGCCCTCTTATTGTTGAGGCTAACCAAACCACAGTTGCATCTGAATCTCTTCAACTGTCACTTTCCAGTCAGACAACAACCACCTCTACTCTGTCTACACTTAGCACCCCACCTCCAGTTGTCTCTCAGTCTAGAACAAGGAGTAAACCAACACGGAATCATAAGAAATCTGATGAACCCAAGATTGTGATTATAGAGGAGCCTGAAGAGGTATTTTTTTCTTGGATTCCCAAAGTAATTCTCCTTGTTTTTCTTTTCATTCTGCTCAGAATGTCCTGTGCATTGCAAAGTTCTGGTTTTCATTATTTTTCATTTTTCAACTTCAGCATACTGACAATTCATTTATCCATTTGTGCAGAACTACAGAGCCAGATATGAAAGTGAAGGGTGCAGAGGTCCTATTCATGGCTCTCAGGACAATTCTTTCCCTGCTGTTAAGGTAAGTTGGCTGTATTTTTGAATAAAGTTTGTTTTGTGTTCCCAGGTGGGTTAAAAAGGTTTTATGATATTTGAAACTGTGGTTTTCATTTTTAGATTACAGGATATGATCAAGCTGTATGGATCACAGTGCATCTGACAACTAGTAGTGGCATGCCACATTACCATTCCATTCATGGACCTGGCTCTACTAAGGTACCATGTAAAGAGACTACTCTACCTGGTGGAGTACCTGCTGTTCAAGTTATGGTTGCTCCAGATACCAATATGACTGCAGTGTAAGTACCTCATGAGTATAAGTTTGTAAATTAAAAAAAAAGTTTTAATCTTGGTTACAGCAGTATGATACCTGGAAACACCCTTTGCTAACTATTTCATGTTTCGACATGTCTCAGGCTTGACTCATTGAGCATCCGTAGACTGCGAAACTGGGAAGGTGACAGAGAGTTGAGGAAAAGAGGAATTGATCCAAGAACCTGGAAGAAAGAACGCAAGGAAGCAAGACTGTTGTTTCAGGCAGAGTTGCCAGAGAACAATGGCCATCCAGCTGTTAAACTGACGTGCAAATCTAAGGTGTTCCAGTGCAGTTCTTGTGAGTAGTTTCTTACAATAATGGAACGTAATGAATTTTGTCTTTTTGAAAGACTCTTATTCAAATTTTAAGTTTTATTGACAACCCTTGACAGTATCCATCAACCTGATGAAGTGTCTTTTATTTATTTCAGCTGGTCCTCCTGGTAATCCAGAAATTTGGTGGGCCAGTACAAGTGAGGGTTCCGTTGAGGGTGGTGATGAACTGGGTCTGATTGGAAAAAAGTTTCAATCAGGTAAGGCAACCATTATTTGAAAGATGTGTGGAATTCTTGTCAAGTAAACATCCACTAGGGTGCTCATTGGGCAGGCTGATGGAGATTTTTCGGGAACTATTTCGGCTAAATTTTGGTTGTTTGCTCTATATGCTCTTGTTTCTTTGTATGATTCTCCTACCAAGAGATTTCATGATGAAAACCCCTTTGTAATAAAGGCCTCTTTATTTTTTCCATTTCCAGGTTTTAAAGTGCGATTCTACTCGGTGAATTCCTCTGGTAGGCTAAGTTTCTTTTTTTTGGTTAGAAATGCAGATGAAAACTTGATCACAAGAATGAAATCAAGGTGTTAAGTTCACACATTGTTTGCTTTTTGTCAGTGATGCTTCACCTTGAACATGAGCAATGTATTGACTGACTTAAAGCAAATTCTAAGAATGATAAACTCTTTGCTTTTGTTCTTGTGATTACTGGGAATGAAATTACAATGCAACATTACAAAGATTGAATTGGAAACACTTAAGGAACAAAATGTCACTTAGTCCATTTGCTTGCTTGTCAACCCATGAAGTTTGCAAACCCAGAAATTACAGTTTAAATGAACAGAAACACCTTCAAGTGAGAGACTGATTGGCATTGTACTTTGATATCCCAGCTTTAAATAGGTGTAATATTATCAACTGACATGCCTCATTACCTAAATTTGTGAACTTGAAACTGGAACAGATAATCATCTTGCATTTATTGCAACCAAAAAATTCTCTATTTGAGATTTGTTTATGACCTGAGCACTTCAATTCTTTCAGAATGAAAAAGTTGTTAATTGTTTGAGCTTATTTCTTTACCAGTGGCTGATCTCAGTGAAATTCTCCTTGGGGTGAATTAAGTTCACTTGTCATTTGATGCTGGGATGGGCTCATTTTGGGAGGTTGGGTGACAAGGAGTATGAGTTGGATTTTATAAAATATTAAAGGTGTGCACTTATTTTGGCTGTAAACACAAATGTTTTCAATTGTCACTTGGCAAACCAGTTATCATTGCCCTACATTGCTCTTTCATTATAAACAAGTTGATGCAATGCCAAGCTCATCTGCATAGGTGCAGTACTTTTGGTTAGGAATATAGAACTGAAACACAAGCTGGAAGAAACTGAATTTTCTTCAAAGGTGATTGGCCAGTTTTAAAAAAAAATACTGTAAGAAATAAAGTCAGGGATCAAACCTCCAAGATTGCTGTGTTGATCAGAGCTCTTTAATAGTAGTCCTGACAATAGCACTCTGCCTCAGAGTGAGCTTGATGCATACCATCAATGTTGGAAAAAATTGTTGAAAATTGATATTTGAACATGTAAACCAAAAAAAGTTTTATAATGAAATAAAAATTGGTCTGTTGATGGTTACCCTTTTCTGCTCCCTTTTCATCTCATTTGTGACATTTCAAACTCTTAATCATGTGCAGTCTGTCTGCTGTCATTTCACATCATCCTTTGCAAGCCCAGAGAATATAGAGTGAAACAAATTTGATTCAGTGAAGCTTGTGACTGTGTAGTAAATATGAAGACCTAATTGCAGTAATGTTGTAGCAGAAAAAATACTAGAAAAAGAAAAAGCCTAAAGGAACTTATTAGCATTAATTAAACTACCTCTTGCTTTGTACTAGACAGCTAAACAAATTTCACAGAATTTATTTCAAACTTCTTTTGAGTATCAGATGTGCTTTAGAGAGTTCAAGTGATTCCCAAAAAAATTTTTGGAAATGCTTATGCTAGATGCTAATTACTTCCAATTTGGCCCTTCCTTTTTTGTGTTTTTCTCTGATAATGTTGCTGTAATTAGGTGCATTACTTGTGGAGAAATGAGGAAAGAACACTTTAGTAGTTCTCCCAGTATTTTTTTTTAATTCCAGTGTTTGCCTACTCCTGTTTAAGAATATTCAAAGAAATTATAAAATGACAGACATTTTAAAAAACGTTGAAGATAAATTTACTGAGCCGTTTCTTTGAATTTCATTCTTGGAGTTTTTTAGAACACAGGTCCCAGAATTGGCAGGTTGCTATGAGAAATAACACCCTTTCCTTTCTAAAAAAAACACATTTTCCTAGGCTTTCAAATTGTTACATGTCTTGAATAGAAACCAATAGTTGTTTCTGAATCAAATGAATATTTAAAGGCCATGCAAAATGAAAATATAAATAGCAAAGTCTGGCTAGAAATTATTTGAGCTCTGTGGGTGATAATTTACTCACTTTGTGGCATATTTGAAAATATTTGTGAAATAAAAAATGTTAGCTTTTGAAACTTGTTTCAAGAGAAGAAATTCCATTTGATTAGAAGGCTGAATTCTCTTTGGCTTGTTGTATTCTTGATTTTAGGGAAGAAAGCACACCAAGATAAACACTGTTCTTGTATTCACCAGAGACATTCCAAGTATCGCCAACTTAACTGTTCTTAATGTGGAACATGTTAATTGTGCTTGTATTTATATAGGGGATTTTCAATGGAGATCAGACACAGAGGCATGTCAGTTACTTTTGGGTGTAATGTCAAGAACTTTGCAAAGCCAATCGTAAAATAAAATGTACCTCAAAGCCTTGCAGAGCAATGCTTGGGTTCCATTTTCTTTGAAAGCTGAAGAGAATAGTCATCAAAATATGCAAACATTTTCTTGTTGTCATTGTCAAATTTCTGATTTGTCAGAAGGAAAATTAGCTGGAAGGAGCTAATAATAGGTTGGCTGTGCAAAGTACTGTCTTGGGGTTGCCATAGGGTTGTGGGAGAGGGGGTTGTAAGGTTTTTAACGCTGATTGCAGTTATTGCGCTTCCAGAGTTGACACTGTATTGACCGCAATGGACATTGCTCACATAATTGCTTTTTTACCGGTGGAAGCTGTGTTATACAGGTGCTCGGTGTCATCTATCTCTAAAATCGTTTTGAAATAAAAGTAGTTTGATTGTTCGGCCTGCATTTCTGTAGACCAGAAACCTACTCTCATATTCAAGAACTTCTCTTCTCCTTTAGTTTTCTTCTCTATCTTATCTAGAACTGAATTTCAATTTCATGGTGCTTCATATGTGCAGAAAGAGATAATTTTGATGCAAAACAAGTTGATGTTCCATTTCGTGTAGCAAGCTGTATTCTAATGACCCTTATGGCATGCATGAAACCAAACTTTTGATCCTTTTAGTCTCACTGGTGTCAATATGACCTGTTTTTCTCAATTTCTGTGATTGTATCAGGATTGTTTCATTTTTGGGCTCCTTTTGGGAGCAAAGGGTGTCAAGAAAATTAGGAATAATGTTTCAGTTTCATCAAAACAGTGTTTACCAGGCTTCTCTTCAGTGTGACTTTGAGATTGTTGTTCCACCCCTTTTTATAAAGAAAACAGAAATAATCAGAGTTAATTTTGAAAGATGGTGTTCCTCAATAGCTGATTTTGGCATAATCATTGTTACTAGTGGTTTGGTTGCGTCACCACTGAACTGGAGAAAACTTGGGTAGCAAGTTTATTAAACCCTGTGCATGTTGTCAACCTCCTGCATGTTGCTAGGATTTGGATGAGGATGCAACACTTTTAAAATAAAAATGGAGATGGCAAATTTTAAGCCCCGTTATTAGGGTCAATTATTCTGTTGAAGTAGTTCATGCTAGGTTTGGAAATCAGGTGTAAAGTTGACCAATATTCTTTCAAAAATCAGTTTTAAAAAAATTGTACAATTTTTTCAGAGTTTTGTAGTTAAAATTTTAATCCTTGAATAACTTCTGATCATACAATTGGTTCAAATATTTTTCACAATTTCAGTTTGATAATAAATTGTAGACAATATAAACAAGTAACCAATTATTTACTGAGAGGTGCCATAATAAGGGGATAATGGAACTGCAACACTCAATTGTATGCTGCTTTGAAACAAACCATTTCATCTGTTTGACAAAAGAGTTTAAAAACATCTAATAAAGAAATGTAAAAGCAGTGCTTTTATGAGAAGTCATGGTAAACAGTGTTTGTTTAAAGCAATGTGTGAGCAATTATTGCGGGTCCAGTCGACAACCTAACACTTCATTACAGTGGAAGACATTTGCGCATGAATTTTATCTCCACAGTTGCACAGTGAGACAAGTATTTTGTCTTTTTACTTTGTATTCGGTTTATTTTCTTGTTTGGAAATTGCTGTGCCTTTGTAGAGGTGTGTTCCAGCTTTTACAGGGAGGTTTCTTGAAGAAAGTGTAATCACCAGTTGATTTTACAATATTGAGGCTGTGCTGATCAGCATCCACACATTGGCTTCTGCAAATGAAGTTTGAGAATTATTCTTTCTTGAAAATTCATACTAAATTGTCCCTAGAACAGTTTTTATTTTGCAGATTACGTGACTATAGTTCAGTTTTCCCGGTCAAAATATTCCCTACTTGAAATATGGTGAACAGGGGCATTATTGTTTGGCATCCTTGTGATGAAAGTTTGAAAAAGCTGGTTTCACCCTCTATCAAAGGCCAGAGCATATTCCGTGTTTATTTTCATTTATCAGCAGTTTGAACCAAGTTGTTTGTGACACAAGATCGTAACAGTAACCAATCTGTGTGGACAAACTATACTGGTTCAGACTTCTCAATTGCCTCTCTTTGTGTTTTGCCTTGGGACTGGAAAGTCTGTTTCAGAAATATACATTTTGTCTTGAAATTTTGATTGGCAAATTTTTCCCATGGCTAAACATGGAGAGATCTCCTTCTTGGCACCTATGTAGAGGATGGATAACCAACATTTAGCCCTTATTAATTGCACTATATTAATGCACAGTCTCAACCCAGTGTAACCTGCATGTAAGTCTCACTTGATTTACATCATTATGTTCTTTTAGAGACAGTGAGTGATGTTGGTTGTTAATCTTCTGTTAGTTGCCATTGGTGCATGAAGGGCTAGGGGAGGACCTCATTATTCTATTTTTATCCCCATTTTTACAACTTGTACTCCTGGCCTTGCAAGGAATGGCAGTTGCAAACTCCAAGGCATATGTCCTCAGTCGAAGAGCACCTACTGTTTGGACACATAAGAAAAAGACCAATTGAAGATGAACCCTGAACCCAGATACCAGATAATTCCATTAAATATATATGCCTTGGAGCTTATGGACTATTGTGGTGGTGTGTGTTGTTCTTTTGTGCTGTGTGTTAGATTAAAGTTGTTGTTTTATGGATTGAATTAAGAAACCATGATGAAATTGAGACAAACTTCCAAGGCCAATTTAGTTTTTGCTTTTTTTTTTTTTCCATGATCATTTTTTATCTCCAATCAAATTATTCCTATCATGTAAAAAACAAACAAGCTAACAAACAGAAATGTGATCCAATAAAAATATCCAAAAATATAACTGTTGTATTGATTTACCATTTCAAGTCATGCCTTTATTTTTTTTCTTAATAAATTTTCTTCATTTTTATGGCTAAGTAGGTGTATTGTACAAGTTATCTGCCGTCCTTGTAGTGGCTTCTTTGTTAGTGTGTTCATGAAGCAGCCAAGCTTGCAGCATTGAATTTCTGCACCCATACTTTCACTTGGCTGCTTGATGATGACTAGCATGGTATCCTCTTTGCCTGGGTGGGTGCTGTGGTGGGTGGGGTGGGGAGTTTAAGGGGAGGAGAGGTTTATTAGTGCCATCTCAAGTTTCACAGCAAAACACATTTTTGGAACTTAATTTAAATTGTAAACTTTTTTATCATTTCAGAAAATTGGGAGAGTTTTGCTGAAATTGACAAGAGTAAGTCACATCAGGTGAGCTTCTTGAGAATCTTGAGGCCAGCTAATTGGAATTTACCGGGCACGATTAAATAAATAGATTATTCAAGCATGGTTCTTGTCTCGAGACAAAGCCTCTGGGGTTTAGTGATGTAAAAGAAATCTTTCTGATTTTGTCAAATATGCTTATGTTAAGAAATGAATGATTAAATAAATGTGTTTGTCTTCAAGATTATGTGAAAATCTAGACAACAGGAATTAAACCATTAATGACTTGATTGCATTTAGATGATAAAACATTGCCAATAACCTTGTGTCTGCTTTTTATTTTTCAAGGGTGCTGCAGTGGTTCTCACTCCAGCCTACTGTGATACTGAAATAACCTCTCCTGTCACTGTTAACGTAGTGGTAACATTTGGAAATGGCAGAGATGCAAAATCAAGTGAACCTATTGAGTTCACATACAAACCCAAACCTAGGGTAAACTTGCTAGTTGAGGAAGTAGAAATGCATCCAAGCCTTCCCATTACTGCTACAGAAAACGTTATTACAGTGGATCTGTTTAACCCTATGGTTGAGCAGGTTGTGATGGACAACCTGCCTCAAGAAATCGTGGAGCCTGCACCAGTGCTAGTGCCCACAGTGAATGAGGAGCAAGGTAAGGCATGGGTTAAAGTAAATTCTACCCAATTTTTGGTTTATGAGTAATATCATGGATGTGTGTTGGTGGTGATTTGAGCATATGAAATTCATTGGCGCAGTTAACATATATGTGAGTGGTACTGTAGGTGAATTATCTATCTCTTGAACCTGGATAGCAAGGATGCATTTCACCTGTACTACTTCAAGCTCATAGTCTATCATGGTTAAATCTGTAATCTTGTTTTCAGACTGGCAGGCTTTGTGTGTTCAAATTGGTGAGCTACATCAAAATGGAGAGCTTTCTACAGAGCACGTCAAGGTACTTGAGCAGTTAATTGTCAGCTTGAGTGGTCAGTGAATAAAAGGATTTACATGGTATTCCTAGTAGGCTAAAAATAAATTTGTTTCTAGGAATTATGTGAATACATCAAAAGAAAGGACACTCTACTTCTGCAAGCCTTTCGTTCATCAAGAACTGCTGGCACCAAGGAACAGCTACAAGTGAACTTCAAACAATATCTCTCAGGGATGCTTTGTAATTTGTAGGTCACATTTGAACATGTAAATTAAATTATATTAATTATTGTTATAGAATTCTTATAGGCAATTTTATTATAATAAGTTTATTTCTTTCATAATTAAAAACAAACAAACAAAAAAAAAACAGTAAAAGAGAATGCTGACGGTCTGTATTTTCACTGCACTGTTTACAATAGATAGAAGCATGTCATATCCCTATTTGTTTGGCTTGTATCTATTTTCAACAGTGTTTTGTTGGTACAGATTTCACTAGACAACATCCACTGTAAAGGTGTTATATATCAGTTTGAAATGAAGGCAAGGTAGACTTGTTGGAAGAATGTATATTGATTATTTACTTTATTTTCTGCTCGTACAGATGTTATACACGTGAACTTCAGTGACTAACGCCAATCCCTCCTGTTTTCAAACAACACTTTACTCGATCTCTGCAAGACTTTTCTTAGATATGAGCTTAATTGAATTTGCCTGACCTTTGCAATCATTACATCTGGTGTTGGCAATGTCAACGTCTGAAATTTATTTTGTAATGGGAATTAGTCACTTGTTGTGTCCTTCTCAACCTTTATATTCAGATAGTTTTAAGTACTGAGACATTTTACCATGTTTTGATGTATGAGTTGCCACTTAATTGAATTCACTCAGGGTTAGCATGCTTAGTCAATTTGTAGATGTGTAATCTCGCTCCTGGGAGATGAGTTTTCTAGATTCTTAAATTAAATTTTGTAGCTTTGGGTAGTGTTGTAGTTATGCCCGAGTGTGATTTCTAAACTACTGTGGCTACTTTTGTAGATTCTTTGAAGTGTAGCTATTACCAGGAGTTACTGTCCACCTTCATTAGTTATGTACTGTGTCTGTTAGCACTTAAACTTTTGTTATACTGGTTATTGCAGGTGGAACAATAATGTATGTATATGTATCAGTCAATATTTGTGAGAAAACCAAACTAAGGTAGTCGGCCTGCATTTTGTTTTGCATGCTTTCCTGTCTGATGACAGTTGAAAGCAAGCACTTCAAAATGTCATTCTTGAATTCTGTGCGGTGTACATCCAAGTTAGTCTTAACCAGGTTGAAAGCTTTAGCATCTTGACTCTTGAGGATTTTTTAATCTGTTTTTCCTACAATGAGAAGATTCCACAAGGTATTGTAAAGGTGCAGTTGGCTTTTCTTGGTGGAAAAACTGAAGGAAATTATTAGCCTTGTTAAGACTATACATCATGATACACAGTCTGATTGTGTATGGCTCTGGAGTAAGTTAACTGTTCCTTTACTTATCTTAAAGCAGATTAGTATTACATTAATATTATGCACAATTTTGTGTGCGTTGTTTTGTAAGATGAGTATTGTCAAAATTAATTTTAATTTATTGATATAGATTTCTCATGTTGAGTTAATGTCGTAATTTGAAAGAAATAAATGCATGATCAGTTGATTGTCACTTTGTATTCAGAGGTGAAAGTTTAGTAAAACAGGTTTTCTCCGGCAAAGTTTCGTTTTTGTTGTTTTCTCACGTAAATATCTTTTTAATTCCTGGGAGAACTAATGGAACTGTACTATATCTTTAACCCTTTGCACCCTGACATCAGTATGCATATTCTCCATACTGTTATCTACACATTTCCTATAGAGAAGATGAGGAGAACTTTTCTACTAATCAAGTGCCTCATTGGTTGGTGTCATTTTCTTGTGACCTTAATGGTGAATTTGAGGTGATATTGTAAGGAGAAATTAGATGCTTGTCACTCCTAGGGTGGATGGGTTCACATTGTAGGACATCGAATGTAACATTTCTGTTTTCTGCTTTGGGGAGTAGTTGTTAGGTCGCTTAATTTTCCCAAAACAAATGGTTAAAGGTTGTTAGTTTGAGGCATTCGTGATTGGGGGGTGTGGCCTGGCTGATAAGCACGTTTCCAACTTTTTCTCAGATGCGGGGATCATTTCCTGACCAAAGGATGTTAACTCAACCTTCCTGACTCGCGTACCCTGTGTTATTTGAATAGAATTGTGATATTGGTATAAGTTTTCTCAGGGGAGGGTAGAGTTGTCATTCTGAATCGAGGCAAATAAATACTTTGCCGCGCCAATTAAGTGGTTTGCTGCTCCACCTCGACAGCCAAAGTTCAAATAACACCATGACCACATGGGTCATTCGTGTTTTTCCGCTCTGGAGAAGAGTTGTCATGAATTTTTAAGTCGTGCATGCCATCGTGCGATGCTTTTCTTCGTTATGAGTGGTTGGTTGTAATGGTTTAACGGAACTGGGTCCGTTTCTCGAAGGTCGCGGTGACATATCGGACCCGTAAAGCTAATCTGTTTTCATTCAAAATGGGGTTTCAAAAGATTTAAAAATTGCATAGGAAGACTAGCTGCTAAAGAAACAAAATGTACTACATGGCTTGGGTGCCAGAGCCTGCCTCTTTATTCTTTAACTTTTTATTTTCAAATATGACTTGGGGCCCTTAAAGTCAGCAAGACTTCAGAGAAACGGGCCCCTTTGTCGAGTTTCGAGCGAATTGCAATTCAACGCTTTTCCTGGCACTGTGCGGCACAGATCCAACGAACTTTCCGGTTAAAAATTAGAAATGAGCGTATTTGCATTGATCCATTTGTTGCACCAGTGAACACGTATCAGATACTCAGGAGTCGTGGCTATTTCATCAGTGAAAGTCACATCTATTATGTTGGTGGTGTGTGGCAGCGGGAGCCCATTCAGTGACCCTTCTATGGAGGTTGCAAATTTTGTTTGCCTGCCGCTAGTTTACTTAAATAATAAAGGAATCACGTGGAAAGAACGCGCTTCCTTTTTTACGTTCCATCTTCCTCCATTTTCAAAACCCTCAATATGGAATTTTGGCGTATTCGCGAGTTCAAGTGTGATAGTTGGCTTTATTAGAGACTGGAATTCGATCTGAAGAAGCAAAGCCTTTCAGAGTAATATACCTCTTCTAGTCTGTCTAGACACTGAAATTCACTTTGGAAATAGCCAAGCTGTGCTGTCAGCAGCTTGTTACTTCTGGTGTAATGGAAGGTCACTCCGTCACATTTTCCATATTGATCAGAAAATCTGTTCTTAGCAAAGGATTTATTTATAACAGTATCAGTCGCTGATAACAAATGTACACTGTAGCAATTTCATGTTCAGCCGACTAACCAAATTTCATATCAAGGTTTACCGAGCGCTGCGGCCCAATGGAATGACTAGCTTTCTTGAGACCTTTTAAAAGGCAGATATCTTGATAGTTTATAGTTCTACTTGATGGTTCTGCCCTAACTCAGAAATTATTTAATTTACTTTACTATTTATTGCCTCAGAAAGAAGGAAAATTGGATTTGAAGTATGGCGCCTGTCGTCTCTTAGTGGATTTTGGAGCAAAATAATAGGAATTGACCTCTCTTAGCAAGTTGATAAACGTTAGATTCCATTCTATATTTTTGTTCTTTATGGCTTGTATTTACTCTTAAACGACTCCCTGCTGGTTTTGCGCGACACTAGGAAAAAGCGAGATTGAACAAAGCCGGATGTCTCAGTTTAATTTCTCGAAAAGTATTCAATTCACCGTATCGGGGACGATTCAAAGTGGAGAATAAGAAAGAGACACGTTTTTTTTACTTTGAAAGAAATCAGAGCATGAACAGGATGCCATTTCTTCACAATCGAGACCCTCTGCATGTTGTGGAATGAATCAGCTTAGCAAATTTGTTGGATCATTAGAAGTGAGGAATTAATAGTGATGGTATGCTAAGACATGCGTGGTCGAGGATGACAAGAAATAGCGGCATATTTACAGCAGCTTAATGTTTATTTAAAAATCGAAATCTGTAAGGTAGATAAATTTAAGTATTCGGGCAAGTTTTCAAGTGTATAAGCTAAGGCTGAAAGAGCTACTTGAGAGATTTCTCGCGGAGGAAAAAAGACGCTACAAAATTCAGTGCTGTAAAGCCAATCTTTGATTGAAACTAAGTAATGACTATTAACTCAGCAAGAACACTCTCACACCGGAAAATAAGGTCTACTTAAATAAAGGTTTAATGAAAAAGTCATTGCAAGTCGTACCGTTTCATGCGATTTCCTTACAAAAAGTTAAAGAATAAAGGCAATCAACTATAGGAATACGTACACGTTAAACTAGAAAAGTGCCTTTCAGTGAAATATGAATTTGGATTGTTTGAGTGCTGCTGGAGTTCAGTAAACCTGAAGCGATAACGAACAAGGACGAAGATGGTAAATTGCAAATAACAAACTTGATTCATCCAGCCTTAATTTTCACCGGCAAGATCGGCCGACGAATGGTGGCGATTCACCTTTGAAGTCTGTGTCGATTACCATGGCTACGTCATTAAAAATCTTGGAAAATTGTGATGGAGTGCACCGATAAGGATATTGGTCTATAAAATAGTTGATATTCTGCATTAAAGTGCGACACAGCATATGCGAGGAAAACGTCATTTTCGGCAGCATTCATTCATCTGTGCGATTAAACGAGTGAGACTCACTTCTGAAAAAAGCAGGGGCGTGAAAGGAAGTCGGAAGTCAGCTCGGGAAATGAACGGCTCGGGAAGTAGGGCTGATTTGGTTAAGATGGTTTGGGTTAAATTATGGATGCATTTTACGGTCTCATGCATTTTTTCTGCTGTCTTCCGGATAATCTCACACGTCCAACTGAGAAGCTAGTGCCGAGGAGTAATTCAGCCCGAGTAAGCCTAAAATTAATTAATTCACGTTGAATTTTTTCTTCATAACTGCTTTGGTCGAAATCCGGCCTTAGCTACAGATGCCACCCTCTCTCTCTCATTCCCGTATATTCCTCACCCTACAACCCACATAGCCTTAAAAACGCCGTGTGAAAAAGCTTTCCTTAGAGAGAAAGAAATTGTTATCATTCAGTACTATTGCAATCAATGGATAACTTCCCTCGGCGTTATTTGTTTGGTAACTATGCAATAAATCCTTCTTTTATTGGCATTCTAGTCTTTCAGATAAAACCCTATAAGATGTAAGGAGACCCGAAAATTGTGGCTTTGTGGCCAGAAAAATGAGCTAGATAAAAATCCGATCATATCTACCGTTCTTCCTGCTCCCAGCATGTTTAATCTTGCAGACGCAAGACTGGATGGATTTTGCTAAGCTGGCTCTTGCACTGCAAGGTATCGGTGATCGTAATTTAATTCAGTTTAATCAGTTCATGTTTTTCTGTTGTTTTGGCTTTCTGGCCACGCTGGTTATCGTCTTAGACTGAGTCAGGATATTATTTGGTTACCATGACTCCTCCATAAGTATTACTGACATTTGCAAATACCAGCGGTACATGTTGCTTTGAGTAAGACAAAATAAATTGTTATTTACCAGGTTTGAACCAAAGTGCAGGCAAAGAATAAATATGAAGACATCTGAATTCAAGCATGCCTACGACCTTTTCTGCTGTTAATGAATTAAGAAAAAACGGGCGCCTTGTTACTCAAAATTATCAGGAAGAGAGCATAAATAGTTGGAACTGAATATGTTTTCCGCTCGGCCGACCCTCAAGTCTGAGAGCCAAGAGAAATTACCTATCACATTCTTTTACAGTTTATTTTGTTAGATGGCGTCTCTTTGGAATCACGAAACAATAACTATTTGTTATTTCTTGCTGAGCGAAAAAGATCGGTCACTTTTAATTTCAATGGTAAATTCTAACATCCTCGTCTCTCGTCAACACTCAGGTAATTTAGTGATAACAACTGAGTTGGAAACGTAAATTGGCCACCGTAAAGAGTTAAAAGGCCGACCGGTTTCGAGCGTTAGCCCTTCGTCAGAGCGATTGTCGTCAATTTATCATTTCTCTCGATAGATTGTCGTCTTGTCAACACTGCTGCTTGTCACTGATGTTCGCGCACGAGTTTAAGTCAAAAATCCACCTGTTATCAGAGAGAGAAGTGATGTAAATGAATAAAAACATAAGTACGCTGTTCTTTATATTCTAAACAAGGTTGAAATCAAACCACATCACGTAAGTACAAACTGCACTCCAACTTATAGCTTTTGTAATATAAACATGATAATCACAAAGAGAAACGATAACTTGTGCAGGTTGGAAGGTTTGAGCTAACAACCACATTTACGTATGAAAAGCAAGGAGAATCAGACTTTGTGGATCAGGAATGCATTCTAGCGAAGATACGCATGATTAGCTGGAATAATGGAGGTTTTCGGTCAAGGGCAGACCTTGGACTCCCGCAACGGAAACTCTTTTAAATGCATTATGTAAGCGACTAGTTTTCTCGAGAGTTCTTGGGCAATAAATACACCACAGAATCTTATTTAGGACAAGGATAGTAAACTCTTAGAGGCTTCAAGCTGATCGATGGTTAAGCTTTTTTTATCTTCAGTAGTTGCCGTTAACGATAACCTTTAGGGTCAAATATGTTTTAATTTTTTTTATTAATCAATTAACCTCGAGGCTTTATTTTCCAACCAGAAAATTGACAGTAGTTAATATGACAAAAAGAACATTACCTCCACTGGAAACTGAAGTGGTAATATATCTTCTTACAATTAAGTTAATAGCCATGAAAGCACGCAAAGTTTTGATTATCAGCTACGCTTGTAGTTCATCATCAAAATGAGTTTCTCAACCGATGAAAAGTTCATCGATGAAGGGAATAAGCGCGTAAGCAAACGAAATAGTTTGCACGTACTTTCGTGTCTCGTGCGTGGATCCACGAGCGGACTAAGAAATGTGCGTGCGCGTCTGTTCACCTTGGGCTTAAAATAGAACCAGAATTGATTTGCGAAAATCACGATTGTCAAAGCTCTATTTATGATCATTTTTCTCATTAAGTTCACATTGTTTGAGTGTTATCAAGTGTGATCATTTGCGGCCATTAATTTAGCGGTGTAGGTAAACGACTGTTAAAATCAATTTCATCGCTTTTCAAACCTTTAAATAGCTGTTTCCGCAATCACCAGCTTTCGTGCAGTTAAATTATTGTCTGCGAATATTTCAAGGTTGAACAGTTTGTCAAGTTGCGCGCAGCCGATTGATTTCGTTAAAATCCCTTGCTCCAATTTTTTTCTCGCGTGGAACTAAGGCCCTTTTTAGGCACCGGGTGCCTAAAAAGCCCATCCATATTTTAATCCCGTGGATCCTGTTTCTGAATAATTTCTTTGTTTTCGCATTTCTGTTCTGTTTAATATTTTGTCTTCTTCTCCTCTTGATTTTCTAATGTCTATGCCAAAAGGATCTCAAGTACTTGACATAAGTCTCAGAGTCAAAGTCTTGGCAGTTGATAGTTTATTGTCATCTCTTGGAGTAACTTTTGTATCGCAGTATTGATTTTAAGAGTCTACTGCGATGAATTGTGCACGAGTTATATGCTTGTTTACATCGAATTTTGTGTTGTTCCACGAGGGAGTGTTCCAAAGGATATAAAGGTAGTTTTTTTACGTAGGCAGTAATCAGGGAGGTAGGAAATTACGTTGGGGGTCTGTAGTAAACAAAACTTTCCGTGCCCTGAGGCTTGTGTTGTTTTTTGGTCTTACAAATAACACCCGCCGCAAAACCACAAATTTGGGGAAAAGGATAGTGACAGAACTTGCTTTAATGGGGTTCTTATATTTTGTTGTATTTACAGATGAGTATTTTGGTAATACCGACACTTCACACCTAATTTACGCCTAAGATACGTTATCTCCGATCAGCCGGTCGGTTTTACAAAGTGAGCATTGAAAAACTTTGAGTTTGGTTTTTCTTTTACCTCTACGCTGGCCTTTGGTCGATGACGAACGTATGACGTACCTTTGCGGTACTCATAAATTTTTTAGCATAAACTATGTATGAGAATGGACGAATCGATCACTTTTTACAGTTTAAGTTTGCTAGTTAGAGAAAATGTATACGGTAAGAGGAGAGAATTATAAATTAAGTCTTGAGATTTACAAGGTTATAAAGAGATCTTAAAGCCTAGTTTGTATATTAAGAGCCCGGCAAAATTAGCAACAAAAAGATGAAAGAAACGATTAGGGGTATGCGGTAGAAACTTCTCGGTTACGTCGGAAGTGGCTTTGTTGGGCGGAAAACAATATTACTTCATTAGTTAATCAAAAAAAGTTGTTTTCTCGTGATCGACGGAAAAACCCATTGAAACCAAAAGGTGTGGTCACACATGTTGTGTTTTTTTTTTAATTCATACACAGCGCTGATTATTATCTTAAAGTTTAAATTAGATCTTCCGTCCAGTCACGCGAAGGTTGAATGTTGAGAACGGTTTTTAAATACAATTAAATGTTGACCAAACATGCCCTAGAACACTGATTAACACAAACAAAACGTAAAGAAGCCGACAAACACACACGAGATCAACTCAAATTGGATGAGATTGAACTAAATGGGTTACATACATAATAACAGAGTTTGTCGAGCTTACAGCAGAGTGACTCTTCATGCACGAAGAAGTGATTTACTGAAGCCGCCGTATAAAATCGCATTTATTCACTTTGCACCTTAAGATCTCAAAATAAATTGATAAGTTTGATACTTTCACACGGGGCTGGCTTGTCATGTTTAGAACAGAGAGGAATAACTCTTGACAGTCGTTTACCGATCCGTGACCCGCAGGCAATCCAGGGTTTAGTTTCCATCCTCTGGGAACACGCGATGTCATATTCAAAGTACAATTCTTTGAAAGTTTTGTAAACGGCTGAATCTTTGTAAAAGGGTGCTTTTTTAGCTGACGATGTTTCTTGAGCTATCCGTCAATTTCTGGTTCAGTCCTGAACTTTTAAAAATGTCAGCTCCACCCTCGTGGAATGGATTTGATCTCAGCCACATTCCGTTCGAATTTTTGTGGAAGCTAGTTATTGAGAGATAATACATCTCTCCTACAATTTTTCATATTAATTTGACACATACCTTTCTGTGCTAAATTTAAAGCCTTTTAACTTGAAAACTCCTAAATTTCCGACAACTCAACGCCCCCTAGATAGGAAATGATCTCCATGTCTGTTTTCGCTTACAATGAAACTTGCAACGTTCCACTCAATTAGTCAATTTATTTAGATCTGTTCGATTGATGCTTAACAAATATATGATTTTGAAAACTAAGAGAAGCCTGCTCTATCAAATTGCAAATTGTGGACTCACTTATCGATGTTCAGGGCAGAAAGTCAGCCATTGTATGCAAAGTCCTTGTTCTTCGTAACTTTTAATACCTTCCACGCCAACACAGATTTCATCCTGTGGCATGAGTGTCATCACATGGTATATCCATCAAGAGATTTTGTAAAATGTAACAATCGAAAGGAAATAGCCAGAGCAAGAGCGTTTGGAAAATATCACCACAGCTCTCGTTTCGATTTGATTTTTAATCCATTGATTAAATAAGAGGAACAGAGTGAGTGCGTCAAAAACTGAAACGAGTTCATAGTATACTAAATTCAATCGTCTCTTTATTTTCTCGGTAAGCAAAGCAAATGATCTGCGGAGCTGTTTGGAATTCCTTGTCACTAAAAGAACATCTGGTTCTGAAAGGAATCTGCCGAAATCGCAGTTAAGAGGGATACCGAGTTTCAGAAATCTGATGTAGCTTATTTTTTGGTCTGATAAAATTGAGGGCATGGGCGGAGCGGTGAAGCTTTGGACCATCTCCCGGGGCTAATCGAGCACATCTCTCTTGCTCGTGTCAAATCCGCCGAGTCGCACTTTATTATCGACATATTAACGAGGTAAAATAGCCCTGTCTATAGCCTCAAATCTTATTTCAACTAATCTCCCGTGCTAATGAGCTTGTCTACTGCGTGAAAATCTTTGAGCAGCCTCAGTTTTGTCGTATAGGACGTAAATAACTGGAGAGAAAAGTAAGGCGAGATTCCTTGTTCAGAAATTCTACCTTAAATTCCCTTAAAGCAGCCTTCAATAGAACAAAAAGAAAAAAAAGGACTTCGTCGGTAGTCTGTAGAAGGCGTTTCGTTACAGTTCAACCTGGGGAGATTTTTTGTTCACTATGCCCTGTTGAAATTGCGAGCTTCCTGCGGTGATAATGAAAAAAAGATGCGAAAATTTAGTCTGCGGTTTCCACATGAAGGTAAACAAACCTTCGGCAGCCGAGTGTGATTCCGTCACCACTAGGGAACTTTTGCGCCTCGCTCTTTGAATGGCAAATTAAATACTTAATACATGGGAGGTTTTCTTGAACCCTTGACAACAACACAAAGGATACGCAAACAATGAGAAATATCATTTTATTTTTATTGTGTTTTTAAGCCGAGTTTAAGAAACTTATCTACGTGGTAACTCTTCAAGCGCATTAGCAGATGTTTGGCATATTTAGCAGCGTGCGCTGGCGCCGCACAAAAAAACGAAATTTCAAGAATCGAAGGGATTTAATCGCCGCCTAATTGACTGGCTTATTTGTTGGCCTCACGGCTGGGACACAAAGAGAATTGAAAAATCGTTTCTCACAATCCCTAATGCTAATAAGAGCGTGACAGTTAACTTTGCCAGACATTTATTAACCTCGTCTAGAACCTGATATTTCCCAAATGTACTTCCGTTCATTAAGCCGAACTCAGCAGCTATAACAGCCTTAGGGACTGAGTTGTAGCGTTATTCGACTGAATAGCGCTACCAGGTGGTCTGAGCGAGTTTGCATAATATTTTGCCAACATACTACACTCAAAGTGCGACTCGACTAGCCGTGTCAATTTGAGGTCCGGCAGATAGAGGTGTAAATTGAATCTTTTTGAGCGCTGATGTCCCAGATATAATAAACTTTTGTTCAAGTCGGTTTCCGGTAACATCATTAACCCGTGGTAGAAAGTGTTTGGTCAAAGCCATTGTAAAGTGAAGGAGAGCAAGACTCGTGGGTGACCGGGGCAGTAAAATCACAGCTAGTAGAGTCGCAGCATCTCACGAGAGTCAAAAACAATGTGCGGAGCCCTAGGCCTATTACGTTTTGCCTTTCTACTCAAGTTTGTGTTAGAATGCCGTGGATTTCGCCTCGTGGCAAAGTTGGAGCCGATAACTGTGGAACTGGGGCGATCTGTGTTCTTGGATCCAGTGCGCGATCTGAAAATCACGTTCCCTGAAGGAGCCACATGTAAGGTTGAAGTTTTAAGAACTGACCCCTTATCGCAAAGAGTGGGGTTTCTCTCGCCAGACACCTTTCCATGCGATTTCTCTCTTGGCGAGGTGCAATATTCACACTTGGGGTCCATGTTTTTCATGCAAGACTTTGTTAAACTACAAATCCGCGCGGACGCCGACACACAAACTCGTTTAATCCCACTCAATCTTCGCGTGACGGTTTCGTTCACAGACATGGAAATCGTCAAGAAAAATCTTCCCATCAAAGTGTTTGAACTCGGGGGCATTTCCACAGGCATAAACAACGACGTGCTCGAGTTCAAAGACGACGTAACCAAAACATGCTCCGTTACCATTCTGAACTTCAACAACGGAGGAGTAAATTCGCGATACGGAGAACTTGTTAATGTTACAAGGGACCAAGGGAAAACGGCCAGCTTTGAATGTAGCGATTTCTTACGATCCAATATTCGCTATCAACACAAAAAGCTTTCATCTTCTAATCGCGATTTTATTCCACTGGTAGTAGAGCTTATCGATGAAAATACTCATCGAATCGAGAGGGAATACTTTCAAATAATCGTGCGTATAATGGAGGCACGATCGAACCAAAGACCAGTGGCTTCTTTTGAAGCTTCTCATACCGTGGAAGTCAATCAATACACGCTTGCCCCGATAACTTCTGATATCCTCGCTGCCTCTGACGCGGAAACCGATGCTCGTGAGATAATTTTTAATATCACTCAAGCGTTACAATCAGGCGAAGGTTCGCTGGTAAACACCGATGACCCTTATCACTCGCTGACAGCTTTCTATCAGAGAGATGTCGAACAGTTTAAGATCGCTTATAGGCCTCCTACCGCTCAATCATCGGAGCTGCGCATGTTTCAGGTCAGATTAGAGGCTGTGGACACTGAGGGCGCGAAATCTGAACAGATTCTTCTCTTGATTATGGTAAAACCGACTAATAATCAAGCACCTATTGTTACGAAAAACGCTGGTCTTAGCTTATTTGAAGGTCAATCACGGGCTATCACAGAAAAATTCAATCTGGCTATCTCCGATAAAGATAACTTTGATGACGTTCGGCTGCAAGTGATTGGCGGCTTGAGGCATGGCGAGCTTCGAATAATTGGATACAAAGTAAATCAGTTTATGGCAACAGATTTGGAAATACCCGTCATAACTTATCACCATGATGGTTCAGATACTTACAGTGACAATATTATCTTCCGACTCACCGATACTCAACACGACGTAAAGTTCCTGTTCCCAATAACTATTGGCCCCGTGGATGACACTGCTCCAACACTGGTACACAATACTGGGCTGACATTGGACGAAGGGGATCTAGCATTGATAGACCAGTACATGTTGAGTGCCACAGACATCGACTCCGAGGACAGTAAAATAAAATTCAAACTCATAAGCCATCCAAACTTCCAAGAGAATGCGGATAATTCATTGTTTGAAGAGACCAGCATCGGTGTTTTGTGCCTGCGAACCAAAACTCCACCCGAAAGAGGCGAAAACTGGGTTCTTCTGGAGGACGGCGTTTATGAAACAAATGTTACTCAGTTTTCTCAGGACGATATCAACAATAGACGCCTTTACTATCGGCACCTTGGAGGAGAATATTTCAGTGATGAAGTCGCTTTTGTAATGTTTGATGAAGCTGATGATCCAAACGTTTCTCCGATAAAAACTTTTCAGGTCACAATTCGACGAGTCGATGACTTACCTCCATTTCTGTTCCCTGGATGTCCCTTGGAATTAATCGCTGACGAGAAGGGACTGGAGGCGCTAAGCGAAGATGTACTGCACTACACAGACAAAGATTCTAATGATGACGAACTTCTATTTTTCATTACAAAGGAACCTAGCTTTATTGACGATGGTCTGAACAGAAGTGAATCAGCTGGGGAAATTCTCCTTTCAAATACGAAAGCAAAAGTGTTGAGATTCAACCAGCTCCAGCTGCGGCACAAAAAAATCATTTTCAAATCTCCTGACTTGGAACTTGGTACCAAACCTAGATACGTGCAGTTTGAGTTTTCAGTATCAGATTTGTCGGGTAATACGGTTAGAAATCAGGCCTTCCGTGTTATTTTGACGCCGGTTAATAACCAAGGGCCTCGCGTGGTAGTGAAACCTTTAGAGGTAGACGAACTAAACCAGGCGATTCTGGGGAGTGCACATTTGACTGCGTTTGATGAGGACACACCCAAACATGAACTGACCCTCACTCTGGTTTCTCCCCCACGGTATGGCTTCCTCATCAAAAATGACCTCGAGTTGCAGTATCTGGACACTTTTAGCGTCCAGGATGTTGCAGCGTCCCAAGTTTGGTACCGTCACGCGACTAAAGGCGAGGCGAGTGACGAGGTTGGATTGACAGTTGACGATGGAATACAAAGGCAAAACTTCCTTTTAGAAATAGGTATGATACTGTCATTGTGATATACGTGCTTATCTAACTTGCCAAGAGTCCCTATGGGACTGGACTAGTTCTGGGAGGGAACTGTCGAAGAGGTGTCCACCGCGGGAGGCCGACTTTAGTATAAGGCCTTTTATTACCCCCTTGCTGGTTAAAAAAAAAGCTAATGAGCTCAAGGAGTATTTGCTTTTGCTGGAACTTATCGGGTAACTAGTGTTTGGCTGTGGGGCCACTTTAGCCAGACAGCTTAGGGTTGGGGTCATTTAAGTAAAATGATAAATCACGATGAACTAACCAAGCAGATACATGGATTAAGAGAGAAATCTTCAAGAGTGCCCAATTACTATCGAAAACCAGCGGAATGTAGTTTTCTCTCTAGCTTTTGGAATATTTTTGAACATTCTTATTATCGATGATACTTAAAAAACGGATTCTGACTCTGATCTGAGACAATGCAAAACTAAGATCTCGTTATGTACTCGGCCTTGTGAAAGACTATGGAATCACGCAGAAGATCATCGAGAAATTTCAGTTTATGTTACACCGACTTCTCTACGCTGAGATTAAGTATAATACATTAAGTACAGTACATGACCTAAAATAGGAACTGTTCTATATTCTTTAGTTTTTTGTCTTTTTTGAACTGATCTCTTTTCCGTGCAGTAAGAACATTTCTTTTAATGCTGAGAGTCGAAAATCCTCGAGCTGCTCGTTTCCGGATTATGAATGTAAAATCTGGGGTTTTAGGTACCCTTTCACTTTAACATAAGAACACAAAGGTGTAGTAGGGCACTCCTATAATGAGTTTAAATGTAAATTAAAACCATGTGGTAACTAAAGATAGACATAGAGCCTGCGGCGTAAATTTTTGTCGTAGTAAATTCTTTCTGGCAAGAGTTTTTCGCATTCGGAAGATCACACGTGCCATCATTAGTTTTGAAATACAAGCAATGAAGTTATTAGGAAACGAAACTGAAGAGAGTATTTTAAGAGCTGTAAATATCCTTTTCTAAAATGTCAAAGCTTCGGGGTTTTAAAGTTACCACAACTTGCTTGAATCGGACCCCTGGTGTCTAAAATGTCAAGAGTGGAAAAAGATTTGTGTCTTGCTTAAAAGTCGCATTCGTGCCATGATCAGATTGTTGTACTCATAAGAGAGTAGAGTCAGTGTTTATCTACCCTGATTTTGTAGCCTAAAATTTTCAAGTTTGTCATTACCAATCTGAGTTAATCTTCTCCCCTCTTGCCTATCCTCGTCATTATTTATTGCTTTCTACTTATCTCTTTTGTATTTTTCGCGCTATTAAAGGTTTTAATCTCGTAAAATGGGATATTCTAGGACGCTAAAGAGACTGAATCACCTCTTAGCTTCAATAGAGTTTTAGTAGGGAGGTCTGAATGTTACAATTATCGCAAATCAACATTGAAACAAGCGTCGAGGATCGTATAGGAAAGTTGCGCGTGCAAGATTGTGAGGCCGGGGAGGAGTGCTTGCTTTCATTCTCTAAGAAAACGACCTTCGACCGCAAAGCTATGGTTAAGAAAATGAATAAGAATAAAAGAAAAACGTCCAGAAAATTATGGTTACATGAACTCTCTAAGCTTGTATGAATGGAAAGCTTGAATAGAAACATAAATAGGCTACTAGGTATCCTCCTTCGTGTCACCAAATCTACTGGTTTGACTTAGTACGATTTTTACTCGGCTTGACGTGTAATTCATGTTGCTTTGTTCCGTTGTTTTATCTCTTAGGGATCATGTTTCACCATGAAACCGAAAACAATGAAAGTTTTTTTTCATTTTGGCCAAAGATCAAAAGAAAAATAAACAAAGCATGACTTGGAGCATGATTTATGGCTCTAATCATTAGAATCAGACGAAGATGACCATCCAAGCTGTAGTCTAAATAGACATCAGCCAAACCTCATCGTGTGAGGTTAGCTTTCGGTCTTTTTTATAGATTATTACAATACAGAAGGTTTTCAGAGATAAAATAGCGACGTTCAAATATGTCTCCGAAGAAGTTATCGCCTCAGTTGTTCATGAGTTATCATGATAATCCTTTCAAGTAATACATCCTTGCATGTAAGAGGTTTTCATAATTTTCTATAGTATTTCTTGGCGATTTTTTTCTTAACAGTAAGCCAATAACCTCTTGAAACCTAAGTGAGATGAATTCGCATTCCAGGTCATGTTCTTTCCCTTCTGAAAAGAGAAGACTTTCTTCTGAAGAGTTCCGAAAGAAAGAAAAGAAAAATTTGCGTACCAAGGCGTGCAAAACATTTTCTGAACAAGAAAAAATCGAAAGAGGAATTTGTTTGTTCACGGAGAGACGTGCTGTATATCTTTTGCGCCATCCGTCGTCCATGAAAGCGAGGCATGATTGATTACCGCGACATTCGCTCTAATTTGATAAGTGTTCCGGCAGAAGCGCGATTAAAGTAATCAGGAAATGTTTTTTTTTGTATTAATGAGCATGCTCCTTCTATTTGAGAAGCTTGCGTGCCCTATTCCTGTCTATTTTGTTGGCACTACTTATTTTAAGCTGAGCTAATCAATAAAAACTCAGCTTTGGGAAAAAAAAAGGACAAAATTCAGACGTCCATAGTGAAATTCGCGCATAGTTTGCCTCTCAAGTATCGGCCATTTTTGAGAAACCACGTTTGCTTTTTTAATAGAAAGAAAGATTTATTTTCTATGATTTCGTGCAAACTCCCTCTAGGTTTTTTTCATGCGGGGCCTTAAACTCCTAAAGCTTGTTAATCCATACTAAACGGATTAAATCAAACACGAGCAATATGTTAACAGAGGCTACAAATAAATAAACACTTTATTTGAATTTCTATTTAACGGTTTTTATCGCAAATTGTCTCGGAATTAACGATCGCATTTCAATATGTTGTCTATACTATGTAATCCCCCCTGATAAAGGATTTCGAAGACGTTTCCAGAATGCTTTCTAGTTTTTTTCCATGACTTCTTGCAGAAGTCTTACTAAATGGAAAAGGAGTCTTAATCAAGTGGATTTGGACCGGACGCGCTTATAGTTAACACTTGGATTGGCAGTACTTCTTCACGTCCTTATCAGACAATTGACGGGCTCTGAAATTTGGACCGGTTTCAATCCGTCCACGTTGAAAGTCTATTTCATAAGGATTAGAAAGTTCCACCTCATTTGTCTGAGAAAAATCCTGTATAATCTGCTTTTGGGGAGTTTATGGATTAAGCACTTTGAAAACAGTTCTTTGCCGCACAATGTTTCTTGTTTCTGTTCCCTATTACAAATTACCCTAAAATAAAAAAGGAAAAGAAAATGGTTTTAATTGTCGAGCCAGACAAGGAGTTTTTATTTATGTTGGGAGATCTTTTTTTAGCATAGATGAAAGCACGGCCTAAGGCTGAAGGGAAATGTTTCCAGTCTCGATCTCTCGCTAGCTAATAAGCTGAAAAATATAGCGAATCGTTGAATCGAACTTAGGTTTTTAAGCCTTGTTTACATACCACAGGGATAAAAATTGGGTTTGCGTGAATAAACTGAAAACTGTAGGAAAGGTGTCTTCTTCAACCTTTTATATCTCTGGCAAAAGCAACATATGATGATTGATGAAAAATTTGAATGGAAAATAAGGTGACATCTTGGTGAAAGCAGAATCGTAATCGCCAGTACGTGTAAAAATTTTACTGACTAATCCTACACGCCCTAATATCAGTCTGCATATTTTCAATACTCTCCTTTACATGTTTATTTTGGTATTGAAAAGGAAACTTTGTTTAATAACCAAGAGCTTTTTTGGTTGACGATCATTTTCTTTACTCTCTTGACCTTGAGTTTTGAATCAGTAGTGATAGTGTGAGTAGATTTTAGATAGCAGTCACCCCCTGGGCTAAAGGGTTTGTCAACAACAATTGGTGCGGAAAACTAGCTCCGGTAGCCCTTGATATCAAACCTCGCTCATAAATTTGTTATCGAGTGCATTTATTAGTCTGACACAAGAACCTTGAGCCGCATTAGCTAAAGCAAAATTCTCCATTGGAGGTTTCCTCGGCAGAATAGATAGACGACTACGATAAAGCAAGGCCTCTTGTTCAAAATCTGAGTTGTTGGTCTCATTTCCACTGGGCGGGGACTTTTTGAGTGAATAAACTTCCCAGGGAGGAATGTCATAGTCTGTAAGTTTTTCTTTTTTTCTTACCCATTCAGTTATCATTCCTGAGCGCAAGAATGTGACTTGTCATGTGTACAATATGACAGTGACTGTAAAGGAAAATTCACGGGAGGCTATCAAAATTCACTCTTCTTCTCAAAGTCCCCGCGACACGGAGATTATACTTCGCATCGCTAGCCCACCCCGGGTAGGGCGAATTTTACGCGATGGAAAGGTGAGCTACGAGTTTAGTGTCCAGGACTTGGAAGCTGGGGTTGTCTATTACGAGCACATTGGAAGAGAGACTGGACTCCAAGGAGATGTGGATCATTTTAATATGACGTTGTTGAATGACACAGAGACCTGGATTCGAGAGGGAAGAAGATATGAAGGTAACTTAAAATGTTATTGTAATGAAATGTGCTTTATCAGATTACAAGTAGACTCGTTCAAATCTCCTGTTGGTGTGTCTGAAGTAATTTCGTGACTATGGAAAACTGCGCAACTCAAGCCAGACAGCTAAATGTTCACAATTTTCAAGTGCTATGAAAATTACATGAGGTTTCCAGGAAAGAGGTCGAATGCGAAGAGAAGATAGTTGAACGAGAATTGTACAATTTTACCTACACAAAACAGGTCGCCTTGTTATTCCAAACATAGATCGTTTTTATTGAATATTATTAGATGACCAGTTCAACACCTTCAGTTCGCGTTCGCTATAGTTGCTTTGATATCAAGCACGTCATTTAAATGCAGTTAAAGATTAATATGTTATTTTATTTTTATTCTCACAGCAGTGACTGTGGTCACAAAGATTCTACCAGTGGACAGTCAGCCGCCCGCAGTGAGTAGAAACGAACCACTTGTTGTGCTTGAAGGTGGAGAAACCAAACTCACGTCACGCCACTTGACTATCGTCGATCCCGATACGCGTGACAGTGACGTCACTTGCACCATTGATATACAACCCACAGTGGGTTTCTTGGAAAATGTCACGCCATCTCGGGGATCAGAGATCAGCAACGCGGGAAAACGTGTTACCTCTTTTACTATTGACGAGATACGAGCTGGACGCATCAGCTACGTGCAAGACAAGTATGAGAACAGCGAGCCAACCATGGATTGGGCGGCTTTTTCGTGTTCTGATGGTAATAACACATCACCGCGTTACTTGCTGAATATCGATATCATCCCGCAAAATGATGAAATACCGCAGATATTCATCCGAGAATTTAAGGTGGATGAAGGTGATGAGATGATCATTGACGTAGCTGTCCTGAACGCAGTCGACACTGACGAACCTCTGGATGAGTTGGTTTTCTTCGTTGTCACGCCGCCAAGTCACGGCATGATCACGGACACACGGAGGGGCGCTGTGGCACCAGTGCCAAGGTTCTCCCTGACGCAAATTAAAAAATCGACCTCTATAGTGTACCAACATGATGGAAGCGAGAGTACTCAGGATTCTTTCGTTGTGAGCGTCACGGATGGCAAATATAACACAACGCGTTCAATTCCTGTTATCATCACTCCCATCGATGACGAGGAACCCACATTGTCAGTGAATATTGGACTACAGATCGAGTTTGTTGGCGAAAGCAGACCAATCACACCAAACAACCTCAGAGCCACAGACATAGATTCCTCAGATGAGAACATCACATTTATAGTACGCAGTCCCCCGCGGTCGGGATATCTGAGGCTTATAAACCTTAATGGGTCTGTTCAAAACTTAGGTCGGTGGCAAAGGTTTACTCAAAGAGACATTGAAGAAAGACGTTTAGTTTACTCTCAGGATCCTCATATCCCAAGCGAGAGAGATCAGATAAAATTTGACATTTCTGATGGTAAAAACACACGATTAAATCAAATATTTTACGTGCAAATCAGCGCTGGCGATAGAATTCACCCAACTGTAATTAATAAAGGAGTGCAGTTGACCCAAGACTCTCGCGTTATTATCTCGACAAACTTCCTCAGTGCCAGCGATACGGGAAGTCCCAATGAAAAACTACGGTTTTTACTGAAAAAGCAGCCGTTAAAGGGTCACTTGGAGCACTTGGACTTTCCCGGACTGCGACTTAATTCCTTCACGCAACTTGATTTGGCGGGAAATAAAATTGTCTATGTACACACGAGTACCGACGAAGCTAAAGCGGACAGTTTTGATTTTGAAGTTTCTGATGGCACTAATGACGTGGTTCGCACATTTTTGGTGACGCTGTTAAACATCGACAACAAAAAACCAGTTCTAATCCATCGAAAACTTGTGGTCAATGAAGGTGAGAGTATACTGATTACACCTTTCGAACTGCGCGCGGACGATCAAGACACGCCTCCCGCGAATCTCGTGTACACAGTCACGCGCGTACCTTTACACGGCTGGCTACTTAACCGTGGGATTCCTACGCACGTATTCACGCAAGAAGATATCAACCTTAATCAAATTTCCTATGCTCACGATGGTACAGACGTGGTCAAAGACAGCTTTAAAATCACGATAAGCGACGGAATTCATAACAAATTTTACATGTTTCCAGACACCGAGAATGTGGTTCGTGAGCCCCAGGAAATTCAAGTGTTTGTTGTTCCCGTGGACAACAGAATTCCACAACTGGTTATTAACAGAGCGGCCACCAATCTTGAAAACTTACCGGGCAACAAAATCGGGCTGGTTATAAGGAGCGCTTCGTTACGCGTGGCGGACCTGGACAGTGATAATTCTGAGCTTCTGTACATTGTCACAGCTCAACCATCAAACGGAGATCTTGTGGCACAAGGATATTACCATAGCAACGGAAGCATCACAAACTTCACTCAGTCCGACATTGACGCCGGAAACATTTCGTATGTCTTACATGAAGGTTGTAACGCCACAAATGACGGTTTCAACTTTGACGTTTCTGATCCTGCCGGGAATGTCCTGCGCTTTCAGCGATTTTCTCTTACTTGGGCGTGGGTTTCATTTGAACGTCAAAAATACCACGTTAGCGAGACAGAAGGAACCATAAGCCTTGGAATCATCAGGAAGGGTTTTCTAGGGGACCCGTCCTTTATTCGCATGGCTATAAAGGGTCTTACAGCTACTCGAGGCCAGGATTTCTCCTTGGTTAGCCCTGCGCACGTTCATTTTAGTCCTGGTCAGAGGAAAGCGGAGTGGAAGTTGATCGTTGAGGATGATGGGATTTACGAAGCCAATGAAACGTTAGAGGTGGAGCTTAGGAGTCCTGAGATGTGCGTCATCAGGCAACCAAAGACAGCTCACGTGACCATCTCAGATCCGGAGGATGGTAAGATATGATCATTTTTAAAAAATATGTTTTGCACAGAGCAATTTACATTTGATTGTCGAAACAGGAACCACATTATGGACTCCTGTCGAAAGTAATCTGGTATTTCACCACTTCTATCTTTGAGTGATGCAATTTCATTTTTCGTTCGTAATTTGTTGCCCTATTTTTTTTGGTATTTTCTAGTTCCATCGGTTGAAGTTGTTCAAAGTCACTTTGTTGTGGAGGAAAGTGTCGGAGAAGTAAGAATTCCCTTGAGGCGCACAGGAGACACCAGTCAGCGGCTGTATGTCAGTTGTGTGACTACCTTTTTCGGGGAGGAAGGTAGGCGAGAAGCCAGGATATGGCTGAGTCTAACGGGCCAAGGAGCTCACACTGCCTCTTGTCATCTCGATTTCTATTTAATGAAGTGACTAAAATTTTAACAATCACTTCTCCTCATAAATCGGATGCTTGTCCACTACAGATTACTCCCCTATTCATCATCTCTCTGTCCCTGTTCCCCCCACCCCTTAGCATTTTATCAGGTATTCCTGTTACGTTGCCGGTTTTCATTTCGCACTTATGGGTGGAGATGAGGGGGGGGGGGGGTTTCATAATTTGATCCTGGGTCTTCAATAGGTACTCCAACAGGTCTGTTGCTTCCTCTACCGAGGGAAAAGTACAAAATAAGTGAATTGAATAGTTCTACCAATCATGTTTTTATGGATCTTCACAAAAGAAGTTTCTTTCAGTGAGCTTGTATTTAATATGATTCAGGTTGGGCCACAGGGACGTTACCTACGTCTATATTGTCTTACTCCGACTTTATCACGAGGCCTGACAGCAAACACAGTGTGATTACTTTTGGAAAGGTAAGCACTGTAGAACCATTATAGAATTTTTTAGGCTGCGCAGCCGGCGGTTGACATGACATGACAATGTAGCAGTCAGTAGAGCCCAAGCCTCTCTCTGACTTACCGCTGATTTATTCTGCCTTGCTGTTCAACTCTTCAAAGCGGATGCAACTCCCTTAGCTACTTAGGCTAACAGAATTTACGTTGTAAATTCTGTCTTGCAAAATCATGAGCGGTTCCTCAGACTGTTGCCTTAGGATAATAAAGAATCGGTTTAGTTTCTCAGGCAGTCAGTCTTTTATTTCAGGATGGTTATTTCGTAGGTTGTACCGCTTGAAAGGCTGCACGGCAATTTTTCACGTCTTTCATTTGCAATCATTCCTAAGTTTTTTCCATCCTTGACCATCTTAATCACTTTTTGTTTTATTTTCGCTTGTTTGGGTTTTTCTGTCAAAAAAACTTGTACATTAAGGTTTCCATTCATTAAAGTGCAATTTCTGCGACGCGCAACCGACTCAAAATGTGGCGTCAGAGCTTCTTTAATTTGATTTTCCTTCTTTTTTTCTTCGAAGGGCGATACTGTTAAATACTGTCCGGTCACCATTATTGATGACTCTCTTTACGAGAACGAGGAAAAATTTTATGTGAAGGTGATCTCCCATCTTGGCAGCAGAATAAATAGTGAAAGGAACAGCAGCATTATTGTCATAGCGCCGGATGTAAAGGACGGTAAGGGAACATGCTGACACGCGACACGATAATCTGAACAATTATGAAATAAATGTTTGCATGTTTTCTTTAGCTTTGCGCCAATTTTCGAGTCTAGGTAGGGCGAAGACTCGAGATCATTAACTGCGTTACTAGACACGCAAGCTGTCCTCAATGACGCACCGCTATTTTGTTTTTCATTTTCTAGAGGTTCTAGATCTTTGTGCGCCGCCGAAAAAACATCTTTCTTGTTCCGACACAAAGATAATATCAACAAGCCGACATTACAAGTTAGAAATAGAACCACAAGTGCGTATAGAAAGACAACATTCGGCATGGCTTCTTGGAATTCATTCCTTCTTTTACGCGGCGTTGACTGAGCTGGCACGTTCCTGATAGGCGGTCCTCTTTGAAGGGAAAAAACACGGACGCGCTCTAACTTAAGACGATTACAAGTTACAATTAAGGGCTTAAGGCATCTTTTGAAAAACCAACGTCTAACGTCTGGTTGACAAAGATTATCCCAAAAGCAGATTACTTATGTAAACACAAGTCTGGCTGTCAAGTACAACAACATGCAACATACTTGATGGAAGTGACACTTCCTTCTAAAAATATTGTTTGAATCCTCTTGAATCAAAGGTTAAACGGCGTTTAATTGTAACATCTGATACTGTTTTTTCTGTCTCGTTCGCCCAATTGTCGAACAATTTTTGGAATGTATTCATCAGCCTAACAACTTGTTGCCGTTTATTTAGAGCCCAAGGTATTCTTTGATCGCGGGCGTTACTCTGTGGATGAAAGTGTCGGCAAGATTGACGTCAGCCTGAAGAGGACTGGAACTGACCTCTCGAAACCATCGTCTGTGTTCCTGAGGTCGAGACAAATGGATCCAATCTCCGCTCGAGGTATGAAGGCACAGACATGAGCTACTTTAGGAAAGTAGAGGGCTATTAATGAGCATATAGATTAATGTGATATAGATTAATTAAGAACAGCGCAGTTATTTTGTCCTTTGTAAACAATATGGTTTTGAGTTTCTGAAAGTCGTTCCAGTTCTTTGTGCTCGACTGATTGTAATGTTTTAGTGTTAATCTCTGCAATGTAATGTAAATCAGATGAATCGAAATCAGATGATGGCAATCGACTTTAGTTGTAAGATTGAAGGCCATTTCCTTGGTGGTAGCCAAGTTATCGGGCATGCTAGACGAATTTTGCTTTCTTTTGCTGTGGAAAATATCGCCCTCGTGAGCGAGCAATGACTATGAGCCTGAATAAGGGTCGCGACAGAATTTTCACCTCAATATGGAGGGTTCGTTTTCACAAATTTAAGCCCGATCACCAATTGATTCGGTCGCAAAATGCAAATCTGAGTGCGAAACATTGCACCACTTTGCGTTCGAGTCGCTTAGGATTTTCTGTTGTTGTCTTGTAGCTACTGAGGACTACATCCCCGTTATCCAGATGGTTTACTTCCCACCTTTCTCAAAGATTCAGACAGTACAGGTCACCATCCGAGACGACCAAGGACTTCCTAAGGTGGAGGGGACGGAGGAATTTGAACTTGTACTTAGAACGCCTATCAACGCTGGGCTTGGGCAGGCAAGCGAGACAGTTGTTGCAATTGACGACTCAATTTCAGATTGTGAGTTTCTTTCTGATATATACTGTATGTATATGTTTTTGTACAAAAAAGTCTAGCTTACTTATCTGGGGTGAAGAATTCCTTTGTTGACTCTTGGCTTTGTGCGCACGAACTTGAGGGACCAGTTTTACCACCTAACTGACAATATCCCGACATTTCTGTTCGCCGCTTTTTAATTTTGAATTGTCATGGCTCTGTGATCAATAAAGGTGAGGTGTCACAAGCTTAGCCCATCACTGGAGGGGCTTATTCCGATAGCATGAGGCAAACAGAGTATCGCCACCCGTATTGATCAGGATGCCATTCCATTTCTAGTTATTCGATCTGGTTTTACTGACAATTATCAGGTACCGATTAGTTCTCCTACGGGAAAAGAGGTTATATAAGAATAAAGACAATCAAAGCAAGCTTAGGCTTCATGCCTGATTAATCCACTTGCAGTCCAGTTCAAGATAATGATTCTTAAATTATGTTATTTGTTGTGATGTGCTCATTAGCTTTTCGAGTAAAAGTTGCGGCTATCTTTTTTCTTTCCCGTCTGATGTCTTCGGTTCCTTCCTAGTGCCCACAATACAATTCGAAAAGACAACATATTTTGCCAAGGAGGAATCAGGAACGCTAAACGTTGTGCTCATGCGTAGTGGTGATCTTTCATATACGTCATCAGTTCGATGTTACACGCGGTATCTGACAGCACAGGTGGAACGAGATTTCAAAGAGAGACCGGACACAGATAAGTCACTGGTTCTGTTTTACCCAGGGGAGTATCGGAAGATTTGTCCCGTGACTATTGTAAACGATGTTGTATTCGAAGGGAAGGAGATGTTTCGGCTAAGATTAGGAAGCGTGGACAAGGCAAACCGGATAGGAAAGAGGAATACTTCAATAATAAGCATATTGGACTCTGCCGATAGTAAGTGCTAAGAACGAGTAAACAAGTAAACAAACGAAAAATATTTGATTTACAAGTTCGAATGTCATTTAAAGCTAACCATTATCTTGAGAATATTTAATTAAACAAATTAGAATAAAAAAGGAAAATAGATGGGACAGACAGAGCATCCCGATAACTGTTAACCGAGCTCAGGCTTCAGTTAAACCAATCAATTCCATATCTAACTTTATAGACACCTTTTGAGTTTTTGGCACAATTGCGCATGAATTCTGTAGAACTTTGGTTGTAATTTTCTCATTTTGTTTTGCCTTTTTCAACTTCTAGAATGAAATGTTTTGTACTTCTTTCTTTTCCAGAGCCTGTGATTAAATTTACCAAGGAGCGTGTATTTGTCGTAGGCCCTGCTGTAGCTGGAGCGAACAGCGAAGCTTTGATTCCAGTTAAAAAAACAGGTGACCCCACCGTGCGATCAAAAGTCAGAGTTTACACCCTTGATGGATCAGCAAAGGCTGGTAGAAGTTATCAACCGATGACCGAGGTAATTCCTTATTAAAAGCAAGCTAATGTATGGCGCCGCAAGTCGCGTGCAAGAAAAGGAAATTTAATGGAAATTTGGTGAGTTTGAAGGCAGCGCGGGCGCGAAGCTTTCTGAGGCCATTCCTCACTCGCCAATTTCTTTCTTCAGTGCTTCAAAGGGTTACTCGTAGACAGCGATGGAACCTGCTTCTCGGCTGTTTTTCTCAAAGTAACAAGATAAGCCTGAGATTGGTAAATTTCTTTAAAAAAATGACAGCCCTTGTTCATAATAGCTTTTCTTGTCACCAAATCTATATTTATTCAATTAAGAATAAATTTCTTCACTTCCCTTCACAGATTATCGAGTTTTCGGGAAACAAGTCAGCTCATGTGATAGCTATCAAATTACTCTTCGACGCTCATCGAAAGATTCGCTCCGCGTTCAGCGTCCATCTGAGCTCTGACATGACCGGCGAAAGTAGCCTGGGGCTGAAGAAAGTTATCGTTTACATTGAACAGCCGTCTACAAATCCAACCGTCACGTTTCCGTTGTCGCCTAGAATTGTGTCATTGCGTGACTATGATGACGTCAGTGGTGCAGGATCCGAGGTTATAATGGGTTATCCGCTGATCTGTGTAACGGTAAGTTTCCAGAAAAATCATAAAAAATCAAAAAGGTTTGTCTGTAGTAGGATACTGAGTGTAGTGAACGTAGTATGTATGTATGTCGTAGGTGTAGTCTTCCATTTTTGCCCTTAGTCTACGAAGTGGTGTGAAAACAAATGTTCCGTACTGTGTTTAATAATCCTGTCCTGAAAAAGCATAAATTTTCAATTTTTTTTGGTATAGGCCTGTGATCCAAAACACCCGCGCTATGCAGAAACTGGCTCCATCTGCTCCTCACAAAGAATCAATAACAGGTTGACGCAATTCCGTTGGCAAGTTGGTGACCATTCTAAGGACCTCACCAGTGACTCTTTTTTCGCAAGAACTGACCTCGTGACTTTAGACAGCTCATACTTAGTCCCAGGTACTCGAGTGCGATGTGTTGCGCGGGCAGTTAGCGACCGCGGTGAGTTGGGCCTGGAGTCAACTAGCCCTCAAGTGAATGTAAGCAGAAAAGACGGACTATGTACACCACATGACCCTCATCGCATGGGTTCCCAGGAGATTGTGGCGAGTATTTCTTTCACAGGGATGACGGATGATAAATATTCCAACAAAGTCCATATCAAATTAGCCATTCCTCATACCGACGGTCTGATACCAGTTATATCTACCAAGAGGTTAAGAAACTTCAAACGGATCCTTCGTCCAGGTGTGCTGAGACAGGCGCAACACAAATGTTCTAACCTTTTGGATGTAAACGAACTGATCACCAACTTTGGTTTTGTTTCTCCTTCCATGAAAGATCGTGAAAGTATGATCGAGGGCGAACCTTATCAATTTAGTTCCGAATTAAGAAGTAACAGAACAATACGCTTTTATAGGAATCTCGATCTGGAGTCTTGTGTTTGGACTTTTAACAGTTATTATGATTTATCAGAACTCACACAGTATTGTGGTGCTTCGGTGACGTCAGATGGACAATCACGTGATATCGCACAATCCCAGATCACCGTTCGGGTACCTCTATATGTGAGTTATGTGTATCGTGTACCAAGGAGCAGAGGAGACTGGGTCCATTATGACCATGCCATGTATTTGCGCCTGTATCTAACTTACGACACCGCTGTGCTGTTGAATAATGGCATTCAAACTCCTGAGGGGGGTATGTTTAAAGGAGACTTGTGGCCAACAGCCATCTCTGTTCGCGAGGAAGATAAGAAGCTGGTGGTGAATTTCAACACCAGAACAAAGTTTCGAGGAACATACCTGATTAAAAATCCTGGTAAGTTTAATTCAGCTTCTTCATCGATGAAGTGCCTACAAAAAAGTTATCGGCGACAAAAACAACAGACCCGCGCGTTTTGAGCTTAGGCATAAAAGAAATAGGCTTCATACGATGGAGCTTGTACTCTTTGGTTTCTTATCTTCCATCAATAGCAAAAACAATGCATATCGGTGCACATACCCCCCCCTAAGAATCTTAAACTAGGTAAGCTGTAGTTCATTTCCCTCCAGGTAGCGTACAACCTACTCTTTAAATAAATTAATAGCCCATCTTTCTTGCAGAAAAAGATCCGTTTAACGCACCCCTTTCATTGCTCATTTACACCAGTCTTATTGAAAATGTTATTTTTTTTCATGATGAAGGTACCCAAGCCATGGCAGCTGTTATGTCACGTGACCGCCCCCACCTGAGTTTCGGTTTGAGCCTGGTATCAAGTGAACAAACGTTCGACTACCCCAAACAGACCTGGCGATTTCAATCCCAGTTTGCCTTACGAGATTACACTGGTGTTTATTTTATCAAACTGATTCCTTGTACAGTTGATGAGGTGGTTATTTTAGAAATCTTCACGTAGTATTTACTATATGGCACCAAGAGAATATCAGCTGTATATTTGCAGTTGATATTCTCTTAATGGCGCATTGTTTTTGGTAAATGAAAGGCACAAAAATAATTGATGTAAATGAGTGCCTGGGTATGTTTTTTTGTTTCTATGCAGGGAGTGAGTTACTCAGAACCGCCGACCTGCCATCCACGTGATCCGGTGACGTTCACTTTACCAATCAGGTTCCAGCAGGTTCCTGACCCAGTCCCCGGGCAATTTACTTTAAATGCTCAGTTTCTGCTGCTGGCCAATCGGGATCAGTGGTTGGATGGAGACGTTAATGGGATGAAGGATTTAAACGTGGACGCTGCCTTCTCCAGAGGTTTCTACCCCTTTAGATTCATATTAGTAAAATTATCCGTCTGCTCTCTGTTTCTCTTTTTCTCTCGTTCATAAGACCTAAAATTTTAAATTCAAAGCCGACCTAGATCAGCGGACTTAAAATCCCTTCGCACATGCGCCACTCTTAGATCTTAATTCTTCATATTGCTGACTTATTAAACTATGTGTCCCTGCGACATGTCACAAGATACCCGGAGAAGCTTTTTGCAGAGAGGTACTTTGTTCTTTGGTTCTCCACACCCCTTTGAAAAACATTCATTTTATTCCAAGTATCGTTCCCTCTGGATAACTACGGTTTGTAAATGGTGATAGGGGCAAGTTTCCTTCTCTCTTTCTTCTGAATGAAATTAATATTTGAAACCGAAATTTTATTACTTGCGTGTTTCATTGTTTTGCATAGATTCGAAAATCTACGGTCGCATCTCACTACTCGAAGCCAGAGGATTCGGCAAGGGTAGGAAGGGGTATGCTTTAGCGGCAGAGAAGGTGTACCTGTGTACAGGGGTCGGAGAGTTCGTTCCTACTTACGACCCACTGAAGAACAAATTTGGATGTATGGCGCAGTCATTGTACTTGGAGCATCGGCTAAAAGTTCTGGTAAGTTTTTGATGACTTTTGCACAAGGAACATGAGTAGGCAAAGGCATTGGAAGAAAAAATGCTTCAATTAGTTATGCAAAATAGATCAATATTCCTGTATTGAAATACCTTTTTATTTCACATCAAATCAGGGCATGCTAGTACACAGTTCCTTAAAAAATTGATTGAAGCTCGAGAGAAACCCACCTCTTCTTCTAAACGTCATTTCCGATTTTCAGCGAAATCATTGCTCCACCACGAGACCTTTTTGAATGGGTTCTTCGGTTTAAAAGTGAATTCTCTTTATCATTCAACAGGACAGAGAAGAACCGGATACAATAGATACTCATCTCTCTAATGTGCCTTTTAAAGCAAAATTTGCTGAACAAGAAGTCCCAGCCACCAACTTCTCAGAAGACCCTGGATCTGATGGGTTTTTAATGAACAGTGCTCCTTTGTTCGAGGTATGTCGCAGATTAAATTTCGATTTTCCCATAATTGTGGTTGCTTTGTTTTGTACACGGCATGACATTCCAATGCTCAGACCTTACCCTGACTGTCGCGATTTACACCAGCATTTGCACCAGGTTATCTTGCATCAACAGTAACACGTCGATTGTTTTCCCCTCGGCAGGTTCCTAGGAGCCGGAAGTGGTTCATGCATGCTATCTATTCCGTCACATCCGGAGTTAACTCCAGACCTGCTCGATCGATTGGTCGTTCCACCGCTGACAGGAACGAAGTTACTTCCCATATCTTATCAGAGGTAAATAGCCGCTCGTTCAAGCTCTCGCATCGCTTATACCGCCGCGATCTCGGTGATAATCGGCAAATAGGAGATCACGGGCAAGGGGCAAATATCAAGATGATACGGCTTATATCTGAACCAACGGAAACGGAAACAGCACGAAATACGTCATCTGCGGATCCGCCAAAAGAGGTTAAGGAGACAGAGTTAAACAGAGCTCACGATACTAGCCTGGTGAATCCGTTGGTTATTGGCATTGCGGTAGTTTGCCTTTTGCTTTTGGTCGCTTTGGTTGTTGTGGCTGTCTTTTTCAGACGCAAACTGCTGACTCAGCAAACCCAGAATTCTTCAGCAGTTGAGTCAAGATCGGAAGAAGTTACCATCATGCGGAGGAGGGGTGTGGCAGTGTGAAAAGCTGAATTCTTACAAGCCAAGTGCATTTCATCCAGTCATCGTTGTATGTATATAAAACAGCTATTAACGCGCTTCTGAAGCAACCGAATTTTAACCTAAACGCAGTAAAAAGTTCGGCACCTAAATTTACCTCTATACTGTTTTATATTCACATCTTTGAATCAACGACAGATCACGCAAGGAAATCATTTAGTGTCGTAATACTAATATGATAACTTAGCAACAGGTGACGGTGCTTATTTCAAAAAAAATATTTTAACCGACTAACGAAGTCAGAGATCGTGTTCAGAAGACATCTGTTCCTCTGGCCTCTCTCTCTGGGTTTTCGTTGCTCCATCCAAGGGTTAGCGCTTGGTCAATTGTTAAAAATTCGCCTTGATGGTTTATCTGCCTAATATAAGTTCTTAAACAAGTTGGTGAGTGTTTTCTCTATTGCCAAAGCAGCTCATCGGAAAATTTCAGAGTTGTGGCACCACTATGGCAATAAACGATTCGAGAAAGAGGTATGAGGCGTTGGAATAAAAGTTGTTAGATATTTATTTTTCTTTTGATACAACTTAAGTCCCGTATCACAGTTAATAGTTGAGTCAGAGAAGTGCACAGAAACAAAATGTCATGTCATTCCCGTGCTTTTCTGAAGCATTTTGATCAAAAATTATAAGATAAAAGATTAACAATTGAGGTACTAATATAAAGCAAGAGTTTTATGATTTTTTTCATTTGTGACCTGCGCATAACCTGATTATTGTAAACTGCAAGCTAGAGCTAAAAAATATGGGAAAAAATGAACTTTTGTTCTCATTAGCGATGGAGAGGAAAAATAAAGTGGAACATGATAATATAAAGGATAAAAAAATTTGGTGGAAATGTATTCTGACCACTAAATTAATGTTTGTTTAATATTTATATAGATAGAATTAGCTGTCTTTTCCTCTATATCTTTATGAGAGTTATTTAATTAATCGCTGGATTCTAGGAGAGGATTTTTATCACGAGGCACATTTTTACTTATCATGATATATCTTTCACCGCGGCCTCGTTGTTTACGCCCAGGTCTACGCGGTCATTTTAACAAGGTATGGGGCTGGAGCGGAATGAGCTCTTGACTCGTTGATTTCATGTTATGGTAGTTTCCAGATGTTACTACAAGTTGTACAAATAAACAAATCTTTCACAGTGTCTCTGTCTTTTAACTGCCTTATCAAAGCCTTGTTAGACTGCTAGCTTTTCTGACGGGTAACCATTTCAAACATAAGGGCTTAAAAAAGCAATAATAAACGCAAAGTTAACTCATGAAAACTAAAGAGTTACAGTCTATTTGAAGTCACAAGACTCTGTCACGATCGTGTTCATATGACTCACGCATTTCCGCAATTCAGTTATACTTTAACTCAACTAAAAGTACATTCAAGCAGAATCATGTAAATCATTATTTAGCTTATTTTTATTATCACGATCCATCGCGTATTAACCTTGTCACCCGTTATGCGCATTTTGTGCTCGTTGCGCAGCGGGGAGTATGCGTAACGCTTAAGGATATGGTTACCGGAGTTAAATGACCGTATTTGAATCTTGATGGTCGCGCAGTTCACGTGATACTCAGCAAGGCTATGTGGTGAGCTATTTTTGTAAACTGCTGCACAAAATTGAAGGAATAAAAATAATAAAACAGCAACTAAATACGCAGGTATGAATGATAAAGTGTCTCTGCAAAAGTTTCTCTTTACTTTTGATTGCTTTATTTACAATCAAAATACTCATCTTTCACTCTTTCAATTTATTGATGCTTGAGAAAAAAAATTAACACTCTGAAAAAAATTATGAATCATAATAAAATTATCTGTTATTTTGTTCAGTCTGTTTACACCCATCTCGATTTGCTGATACTGGAGATGTTCATATACACTGTTAATAATTTAACAACTAGAAAACCAAGAGAAAGAGAGAAGTGTCCTTCACAATGGTGCAATTGAACTTTCAATTGAATTGAACAATGTAAATTTTATGTTAACACAAAAATCCTAACACGACTCTAATTTGGCGACATATGTTCCTCAAGATTTGTTCGTGCAAGTTCAGTGTGTAACCACGTAGGACCGCAACAGTGTTTTGTGTGTATGTTGACAGGGAGGGGGTGGGATGAATAATTTAGAGAGGTTGATTTTGGGTATTTCATCCGTATGTGTTCTCCTTGAAAGAGAGTCTTAAAGGGGTTAACCCTTAGCCGTTAAAAGACCAAAAATTTAAGCATAAAGGGGTAAGTTTCTAAAGAAACTGTGGTGCTGCGTCGGTGGGAGAGTATATCAGGTAATTTAGTGTTAACAACTGGGTTGAAAACGTAAATTAGCCACCGTGAAGGGTAAAAAAGCTGACGTTTCGAGCGTTAGGCCTTCGTCAGAGCGATAGCTCTGTATCGCTCGTATCGCTAGTATCGCTCTGACGAAGGGCTAACGCTCGAAACGTCAGCTTTTTTACCCTTCACGGTGGCTAATTTACGTTTTCAACCCAGTTGTTAACACTAAATTACCAAAAATTTAAGCGTTTGTCGTAATAAAAAAGTAAGCCGTAAAATTTTTTCTAGGGACCACAGTGGAAAGATATTAATCCTTGAGATAAATTTGCCAAATTTGAACCGTTAGCCGCAAAAGCCCTCACCCCTTTGAGACCCTCATGAAAGAATGTGATTTGTTTTCTTTTTCAAAATGTCACTCATTATTCACTCTTGTTTTCTTAGTATTCACATTTACATCCCATAAATAATTTCCCTACTTTCGGGACAATTCTTTGATTTATCAAAAGAGACAAATATATTAATTTTCTTATCATTGGTAAACGATCTCGTCACCAGAGTATCTTTTCCTCTAACAGGAGAGAAACCCTGGAAAGAAAGTGGATATCTGGGTTGTCAGAAAACGGAAGTTGCCAATTTAAGTTATTCTCGTCTGGCAGTCTCCGAGGATTTTTCCAGAATAAGCTTTAAATTTACGCCAGCATAAAGTTTCCGTGGGAGAGCAAGAAATAGACTCCATCTCTTAGAGACAGTCAATAATCCTGAACTCTTGTTCCAAGCCAGCGGATGTATGCAGGTACGTAAGCTGAGTCATACTAAGAACTGAATCATTAAAAATATTCACGGCTATCTTCGCGCTTGTTTTTCCGCTCTTGTCGTCAGTGTTCTTATTAGTTCTCCTTTGTACAAATCCCAACTTTCTAAGCATTGGATCCGGTGTCGAGCATCAGGTACAGTCATATAATCTTCTCGCTAAGGATGAAAGTGTAACAGATCATTATAACTTTACCCCAATAATTTGTGTACTTTTTAAATCATTCATTGTCAGAAAATGATGGACACCATTAACTTTTTCTTGGCAAGAAGAAATGTTCTCATCATACAGTTGCCACACCCTTGAATACAAATATAGAGAATCACATACCAAAGCTTTTAGCTGAACGAGAGTGGTGATGCTGGCGTTCATTAAGAAGAACCTCTTGTTGATCATGATACACTCAGCTCCTTCACTGATCTAAGATGAAGATGATCAAGCCATTTATTAATGTTTCGTTGGTTGGCAACGATAACGGGGGCAGAAAGGACAGAATTTACATTTATAACTTTGCCAAGAATCAGGTTTTGAGGATTTTTTTCCTACGATTTAAGAGCAGTTTGAAACCACTCACCAAGATGAGGCTTTTTGTGGAGGGATCTTGATTTTCTTCAACTGCATCAGTCTATCGAGGAAACGGGAGATAAAAACATAAAATCCACTGTTAATTCTTGACTGGAAAGGATATAAGTCCTCTTGTGTAAGCGAAATAAGTACATGTGCCAAGATTATTCACAGATATTTGAATGAAATACTTTTGCCTACCTCTGAACTTATCTTGGTGGCAACTTTAGGCATCATGGACTCCAGGCCCTGTTTGAAACACATAACGAGATAATAATCAAATGAATAATAATAATAATAATAATAATAATAATAAAAGATATAGAAAATGAGATAAGTGGAATTGAAAAGCTCATTCTTTTTTCATCAGCTTAGAATTGAGATATGTAGTTATGTGTCTGCACAGGAACTCAATTTGTTTTACTTTTTCTCTCATTTTCTATATTTAATAACTACTCTTCGGTGTCCAACACTAATCCATAACACAACGTTCTGCCAATTTAATCCCCCGCTACGAGTACAATAGCACTTGATCCAGCCTTTGGTTTCGAGAGCGAACAGCGTAAAAATTATCCACCTTCAACTCCCAGTTGGCTTGTAAGCTTAGTTGGTAGAGCGCTGCACCGGTATCGCAGAGGTCATGGATTCAAATCCCGTACAGGCCTGAATCTTTTTCAGGCCTTATTTTCACTACTGCTTAAGCAGTCTTTACTGAGAAGATCAGTTTTCATATGCGCTTCTTTCTTCGCGATTGCATGTATGTTTTTCATATATTCTCAGTCGTAGTAATTCTCTTGACAAGTTTTCAAGCCCACAAATCACTTGCACAATATTTCAAAACATTTTCTATTTATTTCATTCAAATAAAATGCCAAGGTCTGACTGACACACACTCTCTCGATGACTTATTCATAGACAGAAATATTATTCATCATAGTTGTAAGATCTGCGTTCAATGGGGATGAGATTTACTTACAAACATATTCCCTGGTTTTAGAACAGCGATTTGCAGGAGCGCTGTTCTCGTGGGAATGGTAACTGAAACGTCGGACACCTTTTTGGTTATTTTGTCTGGCTTCTTAGGACATGTCATGCCACATGAATCAAAAATCGGGTCCTGCGGTAAACCAAAAGAAGAATGCGCGTAAACACGGATTTGCAAGATAATATCATGAAGTGCTACGTTTCTTTTAATTTTGCGATTCGATCGTTGCGAAAAACAAAGTCAGACTCAACGAGAAGAAGATCATAAAATATCAGTCTGGCAAAAAAAAAGTAAAAAAATGAAAACTTATTCCAACTGGTAGTAGGGAATCAAAAATGACACTGTATGAGAAACTTTGTAAGAAAGCAGGAGAAGTTTGGTATAACTTTGTTAAGAAGGAGGGTAATTTACCAAAAACATTTACCTTTTCAAGTTGTCTTGAAGTGGGATGCTCACCATCGTTCTTTTCAGCAAACATAATTCCCGAGTCGCCTGTAATTTTTATATTTGGGTTCATAGAACACACTGCAGGAACAATATTACCAACGGGTCAATATAAAATCTTCATCGAGCAACTTGTGGTATGTTCTCTGTCGATATAGAAGGACTTTTGCGCCTTGAGGTGGAAATTACATGCACTTTGATTGGAAGGCGGCAGTCTAACTAACCAACTCCACCCGAAGGGGGTGGGGGTGCCGACCAATGTGGTCAGTAGTTGGTAAATGTAATTAGAAGGGGAAGGGTTTCAACCGGAGACGAGAGGTCGAAAAAAGGGAAACGTTCCTTTTCTGAAGAAAAGCCTCGTTTTCTTTGCCTCTATTCTAATAACCCTTCATAAAAACATTGTCTCGAACATACCTGAGGTTCTCATCGTTATTTTATCCAATCGCGACTTGTTTTTCTTAGAAAATGTTTCCGTTAGCTGCCGGAAAAGAATGAAACGTAATCAGATACAGGGACTTTCTTTACCCTAATGAAGACATATCAATGAGGAACACATATTGTCTCACCTCTAACAGACTTGTGGGGTTTTTACCAGGAGTTGACCCTAAGGAGAAAAGTTTTATGAGGAGTTATTTTCAAGGAAACTCCGAGAAGGAAATCCAAACATTTAATTTGATAAAGAAGTTGTACACGTGACAAATGAGAGTTCATCTATGGGAAATGGAACTGATTTTGGAACAAAATGCCTTTCTTTGTCCCACAGGACCAAAGGATTTCAGATAGTCCTTTCATTTTGATATTTGATGCAATTTCAGAAGTTTTATTTCTCACGAAACTAAGGAAATACAAAGGCACAATATCATTATCAAAGAGATTCAAATCGATGTAACTTACTTGGAGATTTCCTCGTCACAGTGGTAATGCTGGGAAGCTTTGTTGTCTTGCTCATATCTAACACTTCCTGCTTTCTAACAACCTTACACCTCCCCTGTGAGAAACACGCAACATGTCAAGTGGTTAGAAAGGAACGACTGAACATTATTTGTACGGGGAGGGGGGAAGGGGGGGAAGGGGGGGTGGAAGGGGGAAGGAGAGACGGCCTAGGGAAGAGGGAAATAGTAAAAATTGGGTCGGTGGTCGGGAGAGATTAGGATATGGGAAAGGATGGAGAGAAGAGAGAGAGATGGCTGTAGTATCTTTGAAGGGAATAAAAGAAGAAAAAAAAAACTCTATTCCGTTTGAGCTCTTTACCTTTCACAGGGAAAGAAAGTCTTAATGTTGGTGTAAGCCCCAGAAGCAAGGCAACAAACTTGGTGCGAGCAGATTGAGATATCTGACTTACTTTAATCATAAGAATGATAACTGTTCTTACTGATTTCACGATGTAGAAGAATGGTGTATCACTACTGTCTTTAACAATCACTGCTTCTTTACTAAAGGAAATAAGTAAAATTTACAGGTAAGTAGCTAGAAAGATAAGTAATTCACGAAGATTTAATTATTTCTTCAATGTATTCAGCTGTTCATATGAAAGAATGATCAACAGCTGAGGAAAATTTAGATTTTAGTCATCATCACTACGTGTCATAAAAACGAATGCAACGAATACATACGCAAAGTATTTGGTCATAATGGCGTCTTTGTCGTCTAGAAACTTTTCCAGCGGAAAGTTTCGAAAGAGTTCGATTGACCTTAATTGGAAGAAAAACAGAAATAAATTGCCTATAAATGGCTTAATTCTTGTTTCCTTAACAGTTTGCTATGTAAAAAAAGGCATATTTTCTTCGCTTTCTTGAACGCGATTAAGATCAAAACGTCGTCGAGTCTGCGTCCGACAGTTTAATAGAATTGCATAATTGCACTTTCTCTAATGTTATTACTGAATTGACACTTCTTCAAAGACACAAGATCAGAGAGAAGATGATATTCAGTGAGTTACACCGGCATACTCGGAGAAAAAGAACTCTGAGTGGTCCCACTAGATAGGGATCGAACCAACGACCTTCCGATTAGTGCTTTGAATACTCTACCACTGAGCTCTAGGGGGACTCGTGGCAGGCTCGGCTTTTGCACCTGGTCCATTTACTGCTTTTTCTGGTGGAACTGATTTTGATGAATGCAGTGAATTGCCTCGGAACCTTACTATATAAGGAAAAAGTTTCCGGCTTTCACTAATCGTTAATAAACAAGGATAAATGCTTGGCAAATTCATAAGCTCTTTCAGTTTTCGCCTAGGTACTTCGTTAAAATCATGATTTCAGAGCTAAAGTTTCTATGCGCTTTTGAAAGAGTTTCACTCGCGGGTGTGATATTTAGAAACTTAACAATTCATAATCGATTCAAGGAACTCATGATTTTAGAAATGAAAAATATCTTTCGCAAAGTCCAACAACTCTGAGATTAATTATGCAAAATGCGTTGTTCGTTTTATTCAAAGTTTGCCTTTTACCTGAATATTTGTCACAGTTTTAGAGCGTGCGTGATCACCTATTGTTTCAAAATGTGCGGTGACTGACTTTTGGCAAGTTCCTCGTAAGTCAACATTACCTCAATGTTTCAATCGGCAGTCCGCTGTCCGGGCTTGTATTCATCAGTTCCATGAAATCCTGCAACAATATTTCAATTATAACTCTCGCCACAAACGACACTTTTTTTTATCAACAGCCCGCCAGTAAAGACGCTGAGAACAGTTTTGTTTACCAAGCGGAGAGTCTCACTGATATTGTCATTCACTGATATTCGTTGTCCTCGTAGTTATGGAGTCCTGCGCTCAAACATTATTATAATGAATGATTCGCTCAAAGCCTAATCAAGTGTTTGTTGTTCGAATGACTAATTACCCGTAACGTTTACACATGAATAAACAAGCCCATTATAGCTGTAATCAAGGAAGGAAACGCGGAAAAACTCACAGTCCTGTCTTTTGCGTTTCCATACCCAAATAAATTATTACGAAATTCTTTACTTCAAAACGTGACCTCTGAGTGAAAAGCAACGGAAGAGGTGTATAATTAAAAACTTATCAACTATTATTCCTTTCCCAAAACAAAAGCCCCAATAATCCTCTTGTTTCTCGTTTGTTATCACAGATTCATTTTCTCCACTGAAAAGAGCTGTCACTTTGTTATCCTTTTATGACTAAGACTGTTTATTTCATTTACCCGTCGGCAGAATTTTCACAAAGGAAGCGAAGGGATTTTTGTGATTTGCGAAATAGAATCAAACAAAGGACTTTAAAGCAGTAAAACCACTTTATATTGTGTACGTGCGTTATAACATGGGCTTCTGTTTGTTGAGCCAAGTTCAAGCTCGTCGAAACAAAGTACCTTTTTCCCTTAATCATTTTAGCCCATCATGCCATTCTTTTCGAGTTCAACAGTAATAAAAATGTGTCTCTCTGATTTGAAAATAATTAAGCTTACGTTTTGGTACCTTACCTCTTTGTCTAACACGAGAACTTCAACAGGTCCTTTGCATATCAGAGAATGTTCTCTTTCTGTACCGTTCATCAGTTCCACAGGCTTAGAGAGAAAGACGGAAAATTAACATACTAGTTCGGACATTTAATTTCCTTCCACTGCAGTAATTCTGAACAATTTCAAACGTTACAAAGTCAGGCTTTCGGCGTTTTTTTAAAATCTTTTTTGACATAATCCTAATTAGTTTTAAGCTGCTTCAAATATTTTGGCCAGAAACAACAACAACAAAAAAAAACATGAACACAAAAGGGTCGAGAATTATATAGGATATGGAATACTTGCTTTTTCTCATTCTATTCTTCCAAGAACTGAAAGCTCCCTTCCAGACCCTCAGTTTGCGAGGACGAGCAAAAGCAGAGCGAGCGATAAAAAAAACATGGATAACCCAGCCTATTTTCGCTCGTCTCAACTGAGCGCGAGGCTGGCCCACGCTGTTAATAAAATTGTCAGTATGTATACCTACCTACGTATACGATCTATAACAGTTTTGACAAACTTACATCGGTTGTATTTCCTTGCATCAGCTCCCCGAAAGACATCTTTGTAACACCAGCAGCCAGATCATAAACACAAACTTTACTAACTAGATAATGAAAAAATGATATTTAAGGGTTAACAACATAGAGTTCAATGATGTTGAGATCAGTTGAGATGAGACGAGCAACCACAATGAACTAAGGGGAGTATTACAAAGAGCCGATGAGACCTCAAAGCCAAAACAAGCAAGTCGCCCAAAGCGCAATAACGTGAGCTATCAAGGCATGATGAGTACCGGTGAATGTGTCTAATAAAACATTTGCTTAGAGCGGTTATCAAGTGTACGTGGAGGGGAATACGGATCGTGGTGGTTTTGCTTCACTATGGTCAGTGCTTGGTCTGAAGATCTCGTGCTATTACATTGTTGATAGCTAGTGACGGACTTTACATATGAATGCAGATTTCAAATCGAACAGAATCGATATAGAAAGTCTTCTCTGAGAGAAACAGCCCATACCTCTCCCTGAGAGGACGTAATAAAATCTCTCCGGTATTCTCCCCTGACAGGCAAGTACTCGACCATTGTCGTATCTGAAATGACGATGGAAAGAAAATAAAAAGAAAGAAGGAAGTGGCATTAGATCACAATGCAGCTAAAAATTATTGTAGCGTTCAGAACAACTACTGGAATTGCATTTTGGAATTGGTTCCAAAATATTGGACGATTTCCAGGATAGTTGAGTGAAAGATAAATTGAGAATCACTGGGGAAACGTTTCCAGAAAATTTTAGCCGAACAGGTAAACCTCGTGTTTTTGTATTATTGTTTTTTATGAATCGAACTCCCATTGCAAGATCAAAACATTTTTGATAGTTTCTTGCAAAAGTTGAACTAGGGGAAAGCTAAACGAATGAGAAAAAAAAAAGATCGAAATACATTTCCTTTCAATAACTAATTCCTGTGTGGAGATGCAGTCAGGTTCTACGAATAGCGTGACCATTGGTTTCCTCCTAGAAAACTCACCGTTCATATCCAACGAGGCGGGACAGATCACTTTCTCTCTCCAGCGGAAATATCATGAACGCACGCGTACTCCGACAAAGTCTCTGGATCTAAAGAGGAGATGAGGTATTACAAGTTGAGAAGAAGACAGTTTTAAATTAAAATTAATAAAAATTAACCTGATATCAGGTCGCAGACAAACCCACAAGTCGTCAAGTACCTTCTTAAGTCCTTCATTTGTTCGCACTCGAGGTATGGATGTTAAAATCTGACGGAGTTCATCGGAGATCTAAGAAATATGAAACTGACAGTTAAAAATTACCGTAAAAAATTACCATCTTAATCTCACATTTGTCCCGTAAAGTTTAGCGCAGCGGTCAAACGTTGCGTGTCAATTTCCTACGCAAAATCTCGAAGGAAATTAGAAATACAAAATGCCGTCAGGCAAAATACGCGAGGAAAAATTTGTTAGGAAAAGGAAAACTCCGCATAACGTTGCCGACACAAAGCTCATCTTTTTGATTCGCCATTTTGTTTTGCGTTTCATCAAAAAATCTAGACGGTTTTAAAACACCGTGACTTACTGGCTGGTGCGGTTTATAGACCTTGTGCGACAATTTGATTCTGACAGCCCGAAAGCACGCCATCTTGCGTGCTATTACAACGTGCGCACATGCGCAAATGTTTAATCGCTCTGTTGAAACTGATGTCTCGATGTGCGGCGATTGTTACATGTGTTGTTATTTCAGTGTCGTCATTGAATACGCACCTTACTTTTCCCTTTGAATGCTCTTGTATCAAAACCAATTCCAGAGTTTTTCTGACTTCCTTTTCTTGTTCCTGAGTCAGCTGAATCTTGTCTACTTTTGGTACTTCCATCTGGTTTCTTGTATCTTTGCATAAATAAGAAAAGAGCCTTTTTTTACTGTACCAGATTCAAACGAAAATTATATTCATTGGTTTCAAAACGTCAGATCTTTAAAATCTTAATTCCATTATGAAGATTTTTGAGACTTCTGCTTCGCTTCCTTGGCTTATCTTCTCAGATCAAAGTTAGAGGCTGAAATGAAACCGAATGTCTCACTTTTACACAATAGGACTTAGGCTTAATTGTTTTTGAAGAATAATATCCACTCACACTGGTGTATAATAGTTATCTCTGAAGGAAATCAAAATTGACCGTTTCAAGTCTCACTGAGCTGTTTTTTCTCGCCCATTCCTACTGTACTAAATGCGGTATAACTTTCTTAACTCACAAGCTCGTTCATAAAACCTCGATCATTTTAGTGCGAAATCTATTTAACAATGAAAATCAATTTTCAACTTAACTATAGCGAAATGAAAATGTTTACTTTTTGCCAGTTAAGGAAAAGGTGTAAATGGCATAGAACGAATCAGTATTTATTTTCTCTCGACATTTGATTTACACAAATCTGAAAGGTCACTTCTATTGCACTTGTGGAGTGCATAAAAGATATTGGCATTGAAAACAATCAGTTATTATCAATATCCCCGAAAAATGTGAAATAAAACAACAAACTTAGGGATGAATCCAGAATTTACCGTAACTAAGTGTTAGATATTACAATAACGTCTTTACAAAAAAAATATAGAGGAACATATTAAATGATTTCGTCTAGTAGGATTTCTAGTCAGTCGATGACTCTAACAGAAATTATTTTACCTTCTCCATCTCATGCAAGACGAAACTAAAACATGAACCACCCGTGCTGCCCAGATGAATTTCTCCAATGGCTACGAAACAAGAGAGAAAAAAGACCTATCAGTTATAGGATTTGAAAATAGATTTCTCTGAAACGGTTGTTATCGGCGAAAGTTTCATAAAAACTTCCTGTTTCGTTTACAAAAAATTCTCTCCGATGAGCAACAGTAGACATTGTTATAGAGGTAATTGAGTTAAAACTGTCTTACCGTTTTCGTCATGTTAGAAGACGCTTCGGGACTAAAACATGTTCAGAAACAAGTTTTCTCAAAAAAACCTTTGCATTGACCTACTAAACTGAGCTGAGTGTCGGTAAATATTCTGACCTAGGAACATTTATCGAAGAATATTTGCGCAGGTGAATGTGCTTTGTGCCAATTTCGTGTCGGTTTGTTTTGCTTCACGGAAACTGTGATTTTAATTATGCAAACTGTTCAATCGCTGTTTTAAATACGGCAAATTAACACGACTTAGGTGGTCTTTCAACTTATCCGCAAGTATTAACAAATATTATAAAACGCCCACACGGCTAATCTCTGTTGTAAACCGCAACAGCAGATGATCACGAAGCCTTATTTAACAATAAGTCATTTACGGTCTGTTTTCCACCCGTTGACTTAATTGTCCTGTTTGACGAAGGAGCTATTTAAGAATACGATTTGTTTCAAGAATGTAAATCACGTTAACGGTGTATTCCATCAGAAACCGCAGAGAAGTATGCATTTAAACAAAACCTCTAATTATCAGTTTTCTACTTCATTTTATAAACATAGAAAATCTGGCAAACTTACCGTAAGATGTGATTGACTTTTCTCCTAAAAATTCACAGAATTGCCATTAGACTTTTTTGATTTTATCTTAAAAAATGACTTTTACATTATTAATTGTTTTTCGAGGCTCAATTCGGCTAGGTTAAAGGAGGTGTCTAGCCGAATATCATTATGTTTCATTAAAACTGCCTGCCTCTCCTACCTAAAACGCATATACTCTCACTGAGTAGGGGACAAAGATGGTGTTCCTTGAATTTAGGTGCCCTCCCCCCCGCCCCACCCTTGAAAGAGAGGCGCACCCATGCATATCAGGGACACTACAATAGCATCTATAAGCGACCAGAAATTTCTATACAGCAGGCACATAGGAAAGAATTTTGAAGTAAGGGGGGCCAGTGTCAGCAGTGATTGGACGAGTATTATAGTGGGCCAAAGGAGGATCTCTAAAACACATTCTGACGCTATTTGGTTCATTTTAGAACACTTTTTAGAGGAGTGGTTTTTGATACTTTCAAGCAATCGTAAGGGCAGGCAGTTGTTGCTCTGTCTTGTAGATTTGCATCGTCGTATAAATTACTCGCATGAGTTTCTGTCAGTTGACAAAGTTACAACGAACTTTTAATCTTTGTGACCTTTTCTTTTGCCTCCCTTTCATTCTCTCCGCTATAAAAATCACAAGTACGACGATTGATCAAAGTTTTTGTTGCATGTTAAGATGCAGGACTCTCAACTCGGCGCGTTTGGCTAGTAAATCCCGGTTAATGAGGTTGTAAATTTTATGTCAGTGAGTTAATTCGGTGAAGAATTTAGCTAGTACTGACCTGAATGGTATCGAGCCGTTGGTGAGTTTTCTTTATAAGAGCCGTAACTAACAGAGGAGCTTCCAAAGCACTTTGACTGTCACGGCGAAATCTTTGAACTTCCATGACTCTTTTATGTATTTCAATTGCAGTCCTTTGTGCTTCGTGACTTGGTTGAATTGTACCAAGTTTACCTTTACCGCGATCTTTTCTCACCAGAAACGGCTTCGGTAGTTGAGGAATGAACTGCTCGTCACTCTCAAAGTTAATGTTGATGTTAATGACCGATTTTTCGTAAGCCATTTTGAAGATCAAACTGTTTTCCTATGGAGAAAATTAAAGGAAGGCTATTTAGTACTGTACAAAATCGAAATGAGGCCCTTATGAAGGGTTTCACGGGGAAGGAATTCTTTAGACAGGAGATTTAAGCTCTTAAGTCTTCACTCGACTCGTAGATATATCAAACAAGTTTTTCTTATGTACATATTAGCATCAAACTTCAAAGTTTACAAAGCAAAGTGTTACCTAAAGTTCAGTTAGTTTGAATGTTATTTACCCACAAAGTCATGAAATCAGCCGGGTACATTGAAATGGAATGCATGTTTACACGAGTCGTTCAGCTTACCTTCAAGCGTTGCAAATCGTTGTGGTTTCGATCGAAGTTTTTGATTCGATTTCACAGCAGTTACCAACCATAAAATCCAAATTAATGATGTGCCTTTCCTTTACACTCGTCAAAGTTCTCATCTTGTTTGCAATTTTTCCTGAATTCACCATTCAATTGCTCATAGCAACGCAAACGAAATGATACACCATGAACATAAAGGAATCCGCGATTTGGTAACGAAATCACGTTTGAACCTCAATGGATGATTGAGTAGCTTTGTCAGTGAGGTCAAGGGCTAACTCGCAAGCGAATAAGCACTGTCTGTTTACTGTTGACTTTAGTTTTCATTACCGTAATTATCTCGAAGCCACTTCGTGGTGCGTGAACACAAAGGATAGCTTGGCGAATGAACTGTGTGGAAACAATACTACCGTCTGCGTACCGAATCTCAGGGGAAACGTCTTCTTTACCGATCAAACAAAGAAACTATGATTTTTTTAAAAGTATTCCCTTTGTTTTCGCGATGTTGGTGGGTAACTGAGAAAAACATGTCAAGAATGCCCAGAGAACCTTCTGTGACATAAGCCAATTAAAATACGATTTATGTTAAATTTGAAATTTAAAGTAGTTTAGACAACTAGGAATGTTTCCCAAAATACCAGTGATTCGTCATGAAATGTATGAACCACATTGAAAATGGTTCATGAAGTGAGTAAGTGTGCTTGTTTTGCTCGTTTTCTTTCGTCAATATGTTGACCAACACGTTTTGATAATGATTTGTTTATTTTCTCGTTTAATGCGCGTTCGCGCGTGACTTTTAGAGTACGGTTTGTACGTCACACGAAGTGTAGCTTGAGACACGCGCCTAAGTCGACTTCTACACATTGCGTGGAAATGCAGAAAATCTCAGAAGTCTTTTTTAATTTAATTTTATTTGTATTGCATCTTTCCCTTGTTATTCAGTTTTGCTTTGGCGAGCGGACGATATCTGAAGTCCTTCGTTTGCATACATGACCGAATTAAATGAAAATTGCTCAAAACAAAAGAGGAATTGATAATGAACTTGCTTAGTTATTTAATTTCCTCCGTTCTTTTGTTTTGCAAACTATTACCAAAATAGACGCACTGCGGTTTATGAACACTAAGGTAGCTGAAGAAAGAAAAAGTCGCCCTCCAGGCCATCTCGTGAGGCTGAGCTTATCAAATAACCTGTGTTGCTTTGCTCAGCTTTCACTTCAGTCAAATTATTTCCAACACTGAACGGATTATGCCGTTCTATCTGGGGTAAAAAGTAGATCAGTCGATGTTTGATTTTTTCTCGACTCTTTCACTGATGACGAAAGGAGCAAAAGATTCATTTTACATGAAGACTTAAAGGTTCTCGCATATAAGTAAACAGGCCCAGGGACATTAAGGCTGAGCTGTGTATGATATTGTAGGAGGTCTGAACTGTCCCAAGGCTGAGTCTATTACTTTCAAATCTTCTCCGTTTCCGTCCACTTTGGGTTTTAAACCTCTCTATGTCTATTTCAAATGTTTCACTTCGAGATTGGCAAAAATATCTGTTATCGAATAACTAGCTGAGTATCCAGCGTCCTCGTGGCCTTTCCCTTTAGCGACTCACCCTGGTAGTTTGTTCCCTCTTTTCAACGGTATGTATATTTAATATAATTCATATACGACCCTTTCTCAAAATCTTTGCCAGTCGTCGGGAAGTAATTTTTTATCAGTGATTAAAAGTAAATTGGCGAGAGAGCACCGAGGCCTTTTAATGAAGTCACGCGAAGGATTTCAGCCAGATACATCACCAACTCATTAACGTTGGTCGAACAAACAAGCAGCGCCCCTCCGGATCCGTAAGGATGGCTGTCAGCAAATAGGAGGGGACCGTCTTTGGAGAAGAGAAAGACCCCAGATCTGGAATCTTTGATGAAGATTACTGCTGATTTTTCGTTAAATTTCCGCAGTCTTTCAAGCTGATACGAAACCGTTGCTGTCTCCGTTTCCGAAACAAAACTGACTGGAAGAGAGAAGCCGAGGTTTTTTATTTGAAGCATGTCCCCAAATTCTTCGACTACATCCTCCACCGACAAATAAATAGCGCCTTGTTTCTTCAAGTTAATAACCATATCGTAAAGTCTATTGCCCTCAGCGATGCAACTGCTGTATAAGTTTATCCAACTTTCGTCAAGGAGGTCTGTTTCTGGGAGATTAAGATTACCACAGCAAAACGCCTTCGCTATCAACACAGCAATCACAGTACAAGCATTACTACCATTTCTACCGCCGTAATAGGACTGACATATTTCTCGCGGAAAGTGGTAGAAGAATACTGAAGTGTCTCGAACTCTTTCGCACCTCACAAGCAAGTTAGTACCCTGTTTTTGTGAAGGATAGTCCTGTTCTGACTTTCCAACTCTTAAAATTTCACCTGAACTTGCCAAAGCCCCATTTCGAATACTTTCAACGTAGTTTTTGCGGTTTGCATGAAGAGAAAATGTATTTTTACTCTCTACCTCACAACCAGCTTTTGGTTCTAATGGTAAATATATTGAACCCCCCGATAAAACTTGCGACTGAATGTGCGGGTCAAGTGTCAATAAAGCATAGATGATGAAAGAAATGTACAATAACAGAGGCATACAGCTTGTCGTTATGGTAACTATTTGAGCTGGTTTCCAGTCCGCCTGTAGTCCAACGAGCGAAGATTTATCATTCTGAGAAAAGCGGTTTATGATTGGTCCGTACCAGTTTGTTAGAGTTGCCAGCGTGTACATGGATCCTGTGGACATAAGAAAATGAAAAGCTGAATAACTGTAAGACAGGTTCTCCTCGTCTGTTTTTGTATCTTTCAGAAGTCCAAGCGTGAAAGAGTCTTTACGGCTGCGTAAACATTCGTAGACTATTGCTGTGTGCATCAGAGACAAAGCTATGATACTTTTCAAATGTACTCTAGTGGAAATTTTTTGCCTTGAGAGAAAGGTTCCTTCAAGATTGCATCCGCGACCTCCCTGTATAGTAAGTGCTAAAACCATGACAAAGACTGAGTGAAATATCACTACTGCGCATGGCAGGATTACAGCTGCTGTTTGAATGTTAGTTCTTATTCGAGGATGCCATGTGATGCCAAAGGATATGAAACTTGCTCCAAGGATTAGCACTATGAAGATATCATTCCATATACAATTTTGGGTTGATGCTACAACAAGGATGTACGCAACAGTACCAAGGCTGACGGCTAATAACAAGTAGGAATTACAAATCAACAGTACGAGCATAACTTTAAAAGATGTTTTGCGTTTGGATCCCTTTTCTTGCTGTTCTGTGACCCAAGCACCCAAGGCCTCTGCAAGGTCTACCCACAGAAAAAACTGAAACATGATGAATAGGCTGCTACCAATTAGCACGACATACGAAAAGTAAACGATAAAGTAACTGTGTTGAGGTATATAGAGAGCTCCTATGCTAATAGCAGCGAGAGACAGAAGCTTGAAAACCCAGCACTCATTATGCAGATGTTCACGAATAGCAGGGAAGTTTGGTAGAAGAATGAAGGCAAGAATGAAATGATACACTGTAATAACCAGAAACAGTCGATAAAAAATCTCGTAGGTTAACACTTCCCGACAAGTTTTTTCATCCATGATCCTCTGGCATGTAAACAAGCTCTTTACCATTGTCGTTTCCAAAAACTTCTCGTTGATGCCCGGTGCTGAAACGATGAATGTTGCTAAAGTCCACAGACACAAACCACATTCGTAAACAAGATGAATTTTATCCAGCATTCCTTTAGAACCGTTCGTAAACACTCAATTTTTCGAAGAAAAAAAATTGGTGGGACATTGTTCTGAGTTGATAGTCTGTCAACTTGATTCACTGATCTCACTTAGTTATTATGTCGTAACCTTCCGCGAAGGCTCTGCGAGCAGTAATGAAGATTTCGCTTCCTGCCATTTTATAGCATAAATAAACAGACAAAAATTTGGCGCAAAAACCTGAGCGCATTGAAGTGGGAAGTGTACCTGCTGTTCATTGCATTGTTTGGCAATTGTTTGCGGGAGAAACCGATATGTTACAGTTATTTTTGAAACAATGTTTGACAAGTTTTCTAACACCTTGCTATCTCGTCTCAAAAGAAGAAATAAAAAGGCGACATGTTTCAAAATAAAACTACAAGAGTATCTCTGTTCCATGCAAGTTGGTTGTAAAAAGAAAAAAATATTTTGTGATAACTTGTCACTAAAAGATTTTTCATCGTTAACCAGCTCTTTAAGTGTGGAATTATTATCAGCAGGTGGTTCTCAGTAGATCGTACACCTTTCTACACGCGTCTGCACATGAAAAACAATGTGCCAGCCGACCAAATGAGCAAGCTTTCACGATGTGCCTACCACTCTTGAATACGCGTATAATTCCAAGTTTAGGGGTAAACTACATAACTATGATTTTACATCGGTAAAACGTGTCAAAGATTACAATTCCCACAAAATTACTTAGAAGTGCAGAAATGGAAGGGGGGGGGGAGGGGAGGCTCTACCAGTGAGTTAGCACTGCAGCTCAGTGTCAGAGCAGTGTTACAGGTTTAAGTCTGAAGTTTTTTCCCTCGTGTGGAAAAGCATTTTTCACACCAGATCCCAACTGTGGCTGACTCTTGAAAGTATGAACGTTTGAAGTTTAAGTACGTGACAAGGTAATTTCTTCATAAGTCTGTTACTCCAAAAAAAAATTTATGCCTTACAACCCTGGGGAGAATCAACGCCCAAAATTGACTTCACTTAATAATTGCAATTAACAATAGGTGCTCTTTAGGTTTTGATATATTTTTAAACACAAATTGAATTCATCAGGCAAGATCAGCTATGCAAAGGTTTATTGCTTAGTTTCCTACACTACAGCTAAAACTATCACTACTCAAAAGCTACATGGGTGCAAAGCGAGAGTGGTAGTATTTCTTTACTTTGGAAACTGCTGTAGAAGTGCGCTCTAGGAACTATGTACAGTGTTCTCATCCGTGAAGACTAGAATGTCTATCCATTTGCAGACGTCATAGCAAAGGCAGTACATTCTCCTCAGTTATTTAAAGACCCTGAGTGTTGGTCAGGTCAAGGGCTTGAACCCACGACGTCCCCCTTTTCAGCTCTTAGTTTATCAATTAATTCAAAGTAAAACTGGCCAATCAGTGTTTACAAACCAGACTAACACATACAACTGACAGTTGAAATGAAATTGTCAAAATTAATTCCACCTAATCGATCACACCACACAATCGGGAACTAAATTGTACATCTGGCCTTGTTCATTCTGGCCTTGTTTATCAGCATTTTGAAGTTGAGCTACGCACGAACTTTTAGTGGTTCTTACCTTTGAACTATTGGAGGACAGACCCATGGATGACGTCACGATAGACACAATTTGTTTTTTGTGATGTAAAACAAATAGATTCCATGTTTCCGTTGGCACAGCACAGTACAGCACAGTACAGCACAGTACAGTACAGTACAGTACAGTACAGCACAGTACAGTACAGTACAGTACAGCACAGTACAGCACAGTACAGCACAGTACAGTACAACACAGCACAGTACAGTACAGCACAGTACAGTAACAGATCAAAGAAAACCCAAAAATGTGCTACACCTGGTTGCGCCTCGTGTGCCAGTTTTTTGTTTCAACTACATTTTGACGTCACCTGTGATTTATCTCTGAACAGACGCATGGTAACATGGAATCTATTTGTTAAGTCTCAAGTTCGGAAAAAAAATATGTTTGAATCACAGAGTGAACTTAACTACCCATTACAGTCGTATGCACTACAATTCCAAGAAAACTACTTCAAATTACACTGTAATAATCTATGAATTTGGCTTGAAAATTTAGAGGTTCGGCGTTTGAATCAAAGTCGCTTTTAAGTCGACATCTGAGTAAAACGGCCAAGCTGTATCAGATAGAAATGTTTCATTGTTAAACTCAGAAAACCGTGAACACTTTGATTTGGTTCTGACATCAAGAATGACCCATCATGACAAAGAGTTTTTTTTAAAAAAAACTCCAAGCGAACCTCAACACTACAAACTAATTGCTGTTGCTGTTTACGATTTAGGCTGACGCCAGATTGAAAAAAAAAAAAATTGATAAACAGTAACATTCCATGGACATTTCTCGTGTATATGGTTTTTTGAGTTTAACAACAAAATACCTACTGCTCACATAGGGTATAGGAATTTTGATTATTTTCCCATTTCAAGAGTAGAGTGAGATCTCCCTCTTTCAGATCTCTCTCCTCAACGCTTCCGTCATCTTTCTTGACATGAATACTAAAAAAAAGACAATGATAAAATGAAGAAGAGATTAATGTCATTGTTTTCTATATTAGTGTTTGCCAATTCTTTTTTTTCGCATTCGATCGACTGGCCGACAAATTAGAGTTCTTCAGTTAACTACGTGAGGGATTATTATACATTGTTAAGGAGGAAGGCACGCGTTTCATAAGAGATCGCAAACTCAAAGAAGCTTTCCCAACAAATTGTCATTTGCGTCATCTAATTTCTTTCCCATATCCTAAACGTTCAAAAATAGAATGCACAAAAATGCGAAATGAAGATTTTTGGGAAAGAGCTCAGTGTTCAAGTTATATGGGTTTCTGTTTACTAGGTTAACCGCAGTGACGTCACTTTGAAGGCCACACCTACAGTCTATTGAATGAAAAGAGGCACATGATTGCCTCTGAACTTGTGGAAAGTATCGAGACACTATCTTACAGATGAACAAAAAAAATTCTGTTTCGTTAGTAACTGAAATACACCATTCGTTGATTTATAATTTAAGCGAATTGTAACCAGCGTAATCGAAAAGGTGGTCATTTAAACCAATGACTCTCTGGAATTGTCTGAGGCAATGTTAACAAACACTTTTGATTATTGCCCTCTCAGGGCGTGTGCCTGTGTTAACATACCTCCTGCTTTTGTCTTTTAATTTGATATCTCCTATGGCACCAATCCCCAATTGAAGTTTCAAAGTAACCTAAAAATACAATAAAACAATAGACAATTCATATACAATTAAACATCATTTACCCCAATGGAGGGTTTTTTTTTTACGACTTTGCCCCTATTTTAACCAGCTCGTCCCCGAAATCTTTCAACCCGTTTCCTTACGGGAGAACGTATTCCGTTTCATCAGAATATATTTCGATCAACATAAAATTTCACAGCGAAACCACACCAAAGTTCGATCAATATGGAAATTAGCAGCTGTACAAACTGACGCAGGACTACTATAAAAAGGTTAAAAACTATTCATCGTATGAAGCACCTCTACAAGGGGCCGATTAGTGCCGAAATAATTGTTATGAGTTTCTGTAAGGTTTGTTTCAACGACACTCTCCTTAATATGATTGATAAACCCCCTAACGCCAGTTAACACGCCATCAAAGTAGTAAGTTACATGAATCTCTGGTTCGAATTTTATAGTTCATGCGGAAGTGTTAAAAATAAATTCATAATCAAATCAATGCTACTCTTGATATGTCCAAACTGCAAAAGTCACCCAACTAAGACTTTCCTTATCAAATCTGATAATAATAACAGTAATAATAATAATAATAATAATAATAATAAACAGAAAAAACATACTGCCTCAGATATTTTGGAGGTAGTGAGTTCCTCAACTTTCACAGAAAAGTAAGTATCATCCCCCTCTTTTTTAACATAACAGTGGTGTCCTGGTAAAGAAAAATATAATTTTAGTCGCATGAGACAGAGCTACTGCAATCCTCATGTCTTAAGTCTCATTGTAAAGATCAAAAACAAAAGAAAAAAAGAGAATAAAACTCCAAGTTTATATCTGGAATAAGCTGTGTCAAGGGTGAACATTCTAACCTTGTCTCTAAGTGAATGAGGGGTAGAAAAGAAAAATAATTCTGTTTAGTAGTTCAGCAGCTTTCATGCAGGGAAACAAATATGTATTACAGTAGTATTAACAAGCAAATTGTGAAATGGAGAACAATATAAAAAATTACCTTTTTAGACAAGCACCAAAGCATGTTTTTTTTTCTAAATTCAGATAGTCAGTTGCCAAACTATTGTTTGCAAGAAATAAATTGGATTTTATATAAACACCGCCCTTGAATAAATGCAGCACTCAAATCATGAAAACTATATTAAACGCCACGGCATTTGATTGAATAAATACAGTATTGAATACAAAATAAATCAAACTTCAGGCCAATTCAGAATTCATAACATCACATAAAGGCAAAAAAAAGGAAATTTTGTAGAAAAACTTGCAATTCATGTATGATGCAGTGCGAATTTTCTGAAAGAATGACTGATACTCTTAGGGGAGCCTCAAATATAAAACTTGATAACTTATTGACCCTTTAAACTGTAAGAGTGACCAACATCTCATTTCTCCCTATATCACCCCTGAGTCCCACATCAAAGTCACAAGAATAGAGGAAATGATCACTAATGAAAGAAGCTTTTGATTGGTAAACAAATTCTCCTCGTCAGCACCTCAAGAAATGTATAAAGAACAGTATGGAGAATATGCATACTGATGTTAGGGTGTAAAGGGTTCAGAGAGGCAATAACATGTTATGATATATTTGAAAATTTACCAGAGGGAGATTGAGGATCAATTTCCATGGGGACTGCATTGTCCGGGTCCTAAAAAAATTTCAGTGATAAACATTTTAAAACTTTTTTTTAGCATCAATGGTGCAAAATAAATGCGTGAAATTATAATGTATATCTCCCCTATTCAGTATTTTGTAAATTCCCTATTGGCTAATGAGGAGCATTTTATGTATTACATCTTATCAAACTTACCCCTTGAGCCATAACTTTTTATAATTCAAAGGCTTTAAAAGGTACTTTCTCTGAGACTGTGGATCGAAGGGCCTGTTTACATGGTGGTGGGAAACCCCAGGCAGGTGAGGTAACCTGCCTAGCCATGGTCAAAAAACAATCCTACAACCTCTGGATTCTGATGTGTAGTTTTTAGAGGTTGTTGTTGCACTTTCAAATGTATAGATGAGTAATCACCCCACCTAGAAATGTTTAGATGGGAAATTGTGACCTAAGCTGACAGGGTTACCCTGCCTGGCAAACCAAGCAACCTCCTTAGGCAGATGAAAATTAGGACCATCAGACTGGGAAGATTATACAATGTCATGTAATGTAGCAACTGTCCTATTATCAAATACATTCAGTTTCTCTTATTAGTTTTATAGCCCTTGTTCTAGTAATTTGAATATTAGAAAGAGAGAGCAGCAATTTTTTTCTCTCAAAGTTCTGGCAAAAAACCTTAAATACTTCAAACTTCATTTATCTCAGATTAGAAAATGAAAATGATACACAAGTCCTTCCTGAGGAAGTTTATTCCAGAGTTTTCTTGCTTCAATGCAAGTTTTCACTGTATCATAGAAAGTGCAGACAGTTTAGAAGCATCATTGCTTGGTTTAAATGATACACCTGTAGCAAATGCTTTTCATCAATAAAGAAGATTATCATTTGATTCATTTTTATCAAGTAGCATGGAAAACAGAACAAGTTTAATTAGAAATTGTTTATGTATCCAATATTTTTTTAAAGAAGCCTCAAACTTTGGTAAAATCTTCTAATCCACTCAAGAGCCTGAAAAATTGTAAATCTTCATTTTTGTGTTTCATTGTATGTTCTTACCCATAGGACCTGAAACTGTGTCACCTTTTCTTTTCATGAATTGTCACACTTTTTGAGCCACAATAACATACTTTAAAACTGCTTGCTCATCCATTTAAATAACCTATAAGGCTATGTTCCTATATGATTATCTGCAGTTGCAAGATGTGTTAGGAAATGAATTTCAGCTGCTGAATAAGAACATGATTACCACATTTGTACCTTATTCTCTCCATTTGAAAAACTGACTGGAGTCTTCCCTTTTTTCTTTCCTAAAGACACAAATTCAAGATAAAATAAAGTAAATTTTATAACCAAACAAATCAATCTTTTCACCAGACACTGAATCACTTTTGGACCTATGTGCATAACTGCAATGTCTGAACTGGCCTTAGCAAGAGTGTAGGGAGCAAAACAAAATTAGCACAAAGGAGCAAAAGACTCCTCAGCATCCCCTTTCAGTACAATGTCAAACTTGAAGTGCTGTAAAAAATTTTAAGATAACAACTAATAAAATAATAAGGTGTAAGACTGTGATTAAGGCTATTATTTAAGTATAACGAATTATCTGAATGTATGTTACAAACCTGAAAAAAGTAACATTCTCTTGGAAACATTTTCCTTTCCTCTTGGTAAGAAAGTGGTTGGTGTTTCTGACATATTTCTTTTTTTCATCTTCTTTCCTCTAGTCCTTCTTAGATTTTCCTTAATAATTCTGTTCTTAATTGGAGTTTTTGTGGACATTATTGTTGTAAAGTTTAGATGTGGCTACTATATCTAGGATATAGAGAACATCAAGACAAATAATTAACAATCATTCACATAAAAGAGTGACAGGATCAAAGGATATAAACTATTTGCTAGGTTGTGTAATAAGAGCTTTATATTTTAAGAAGGGTCTTGTAACATTTTGAGGCTGAAACTAGTTGTGAAGGTGGTGAAGAAACTAAGTTTCTGTTGGAGACTGCTCACGATGATGTTGCAAACGGCAAAGTTTCTCATTAATGATGGAAACTACATGTCTGCATTGATACATTTCGACTTGTAATTGCTTTCTGATTATTTTGTTTTTCGTCTACTGTACTCAATGAAGCAAACTGAACAATTCAAAACCACAGAAACGTTTCTACTTAATTTCCGCCTTATCACAGACGAAGGGAAAAAACCGTTCCGATTCAATGAAGTGATAAAACGATCTGCATTACTGCATTCAAATTAATGCCTTTGAAAGGGCAACCGTGATTTCCGCATAGACCTCTTACTTAATTAAAAAATTAAAACAGTTCTTTGAGAAGAGAAAACAACAGCGAAAACAAGGGATTGCCTTTGGGACTAAAGCTTTTTTTCTTAATATTCTGAGGTTGTATTGACATCCATCCACGGCGTTTGTGAGCCTTGTCGTACATTTCAAGGAAAAAGTCGAACAGCAACATGGAGCTCGTTAACAGAAGAAAATAATGGCGAAAACAGTTCATTACCTTTGGGAATGAGGCTTTGTTTTAGAATATAAAGGAATTAAAAGAAATTTTTCCATTTCAGATGACAATCTCGAAGATTGGCACGAAGTTGATTGTTCTGTTTCAGAAAGAGCGTCGTTAGACTAATCACATGAGAATGTCTGAAAACGATTACCAGGTCTTCTAGAACGACCACATCTAAACAAGTTAGCTAGAGGAGATGGTAAGAATAATTCGGTTACCAACCTTCTAATGCTGAGTGAGTAAATTCCTCAAACTGAGTGAGTAACCTCCTAAAAACGACCGAAAAATTAGAAATATAGATCTAAAATTTGAAAAGCCCGCTGATCGAATTTTTAATGAGCGTCCTTTTACCGGTAATTTGCATATCAGTTACATCTCACAATTTCAGTAGAAACCAGTCTCTCACGGTTTTTGCATGATGAGCTAGCGTAGCTTGAGGCGGTTCTTACACGATCGATTTCTTATTCTTATTATCACGTTCAACTGACTTGAACGTCAAAATGAAAGTTTGTTTGATAAATAAGATGTTTTTGCGATGAATTTGCGCCTACTGACTCGTTTCTAGGGTTGTGCTTACCTTTTACCGTCCCATGAGTTACAGGCACTTTGGGCTTCGAGGTATGGAATAGTACCTACAATTCCTTAAGCTCGTGTTAAATATGTTTACTATGATATCAGGCTATGCTTGTGAGCCTCTAACTAATTTCCTTTACTCTTTTAATATTTGATTTATATGTGAAAATTAATCTCTATTAATTAATATGAATCTAGACATCGATAAGTGAGAGGCCTGGAGTGGGTACAGGCAGGGTGCATATTGGTATTTTCCCTTTCCTTAAGATTGAGTAATTTGTTCAGCATACAAGTCATAAGACTTGGGTAGAGCCAATGGCTATTCACCACGCTAACGCGTCCTAACTGCGTATTTACTTTAGTATATTACCGCTTAGGTATCTGTGCAAGTCTTATTAGTAATCTAGCAAGCAAGCAAGCAAGCAACAAGTTTATTTGTAGCTTTAAGGAAGTTTTTGTTTTCCTCCCACCCACACCATCGACAGTTTTGATTGCATCTTAATCTCATTCGTGTTTGTAATTTATTCTTGATTACTGAACTGTTGGTTAAGTGAATTCGTCAAAGATCGTTTATGTAACAGTCTAGTGAGTTATTTATGTAGGATATATACATTTAATAAACTGTCTGGTCCTAAAACAAGCCTCTGTCCGTTGTGGTGCTTAGAAGAACACTCAGGAACACTTGGTGATGGTATAACAATCATATCTCACATTAGAAGAAAAATTTAAAAGTGTTTTCTCTTTATTTAGTTCTTATTTAGTTTAATCTTTAACTCTTTAAGTCCCACTAGTGAGGCTGCGACTAAAAGTGGGACCGGGACGTGGAGACTGGGACGTGGGACTCGGGGCCTCAGGCTTCCTCTCTCAAGCTGTCTGGCTCTGTAGTCCCTGGTGGAGGGTGTTTGGCCTTCTGAGCCACCTTTATTAACTCTGGCTAAGTAACTCATCACAGTATTCTGAAAGATTGAAAAGTGAGAAAATTTGAATGAACCTACATGCTAAGAGCACAAAACAAATGGACATATATATGCATAATGTAGTTTTTATCTGGAAAAATTTGCAATGGCAGGTCCCACAATAACTGTGACTTGTTGGTCATTTTGGGTGGAATCATGCAAAAGGGCTAATGCATTTCTCCCCTGTCTTGTTGAGTTGCAAAGATTTCAAATAAAAATGCACTGAAGATGTATTTGGATACAAAGAACTCTGGGTTAGACTAAATTTTCCCTTAAGTTTTAGAGCTTTCCTATACATTATCATGTTCAATTTCACCTGTCACTGACATATATAGCATATGAGGTATGGTTTTGTTGTTAAGAGACTAAAAATCACTTTGACATTTTAGCCTATATTAGCACTGCATTAGACTAATAACCCCTTCATAAACCTGGTCATGGTCTTTTCTGGAGCATTGTGCCTTACTTCAAGAGCAAAGAGATTGGGTCGCATTTCCAGCCCTGTATTGTAAAGATTTTGAAGGAAGAATTAACTGGACATGTGAGCTGGGCAGCAGTATGAGTAACTTTGCGTTAAAGTTTATTCTCAGTTTAGTTTTATAGCTTTGTGGAGAGTATTCCTGCCTTACAGTTGTCATGTTCCTTTTTGCCCCACACTTATGTAAAACATCAGCATGATGTATGCTTTCATAGATAAGAAATCAAACCCAAGTTTAACTTGCTCTAGTTAACCAAGTTTGGGCTAATCACACCTTCAAAATCTGGCTACGGTCTCTACTAAATGTAAATTAAAATGTATATAAAAATTCCTTGATTTAAGAGCATAGCAATTATGCAATATTATTTTTATGGCAGTTAGTTTCATCTTCATCATCATCATTATTGTTATTTGTTATGATATATAATAGCTGTAAATTATAAATAATGGTGATTTGCATCGACAGAATACTGAATTGAAGTCCTCTATCAGACGTATAGTTTAAAGTATATTTCTTGTACAGCTACACTATACTTTTAGTACAACTACGTTGCGGGTCATATCAAGGTCACCTACTGGCCCACATGCTGTATTCCTATGTGGTCAACTTACGAAGATTTACAACTTTTGATATGACCACCTTTCATTGTGATTGATGAAAACTCCAATAAACCTTTTTGGCTTGTATGTTTGTTAACCATTTTCAGATCAAGTAATAATACTCTAGAGAACTCTTTCTTTCAAAATAATCTTATACATGTGTATATATATAATTTCAAAAGATGAAGCTAAAGATATGTTCACAGTATGGTCTTCATCCTACAATTTGCGTGGAAATCATATCCTGGCCCTTCCCAACCCAAAAACAACGACTTACGGTCTGCACTCTTTTTCATACTTAGCTAGCAAAATATGGAACTCTCTCCCAAACACTTACAAAACATTAAATTCTCAAGAATTCAAGCAGGAGATCCTCCGATATGAAGCTTTTCCACAATAGATCAACAAGTTATATTTCCCTTTGCATGCATAATGTTGTATATAGTTTATAAATAATATTGGAATTGTAATATAGCATATTTTATTTTATTTTAGCTTATTTTCTCGAAGATATTAGCTCTACAGCTACACTGTGAATTTCGAGCATAAATAAAATATATGTATGTATTTGTATGTATGGGTGTATGTATGTATTATGGGTGTATGTATGTATGTAAAGCTGAGAATTCCCATTAGACCTGGAATGGGTAACCACTCAAGACACACAAGCGAAAGAGGTCTATTGCTCTCTAGTCATGTTTGAGGACAAAATTGTATAAACTGTTGCCTTAGAGTCATGATAAACCTAAAGGCAGCCTCAAGTGATGATTTCTTCAGGATACATTTCACATAAATTTGAATGGCTGAGTATTTCTCCTTTTGCGTCTCTGTAATTCAGATTCTTTCTGGTCATCATTAGAGTGATGTTTTTTTTCAATTCTTGTAAATAGCTCAATAACTCCATCATGCAACCTTTTACTGTGTCTACAAATAACACGAGTAAGGAGTAATGTGTCTCAAGAGAATATTGCTGATAGAAGTTATTTATTTCTCATTGTGATTTGCCAATTGTAGTGATCATCACAATCCCATAATCTATTTCGTGAGCGGAATCAAGGGATCCTAACTCTCTACTAAGCTGCCTGCACCTTCCAACTTCTATGCAAATTAAAAATTGGAATTGATCGTGGGTCTAACAAATCTCATATCTACCTAAACCAGCCAAGCTAACTAAGGTTAATGATGACGAGACCGAGAAATGAAACGGATACATACCTCTTTGATTTACAAGTCTGGTATGTCACATCTGCTTTGTAATTGTCAGTTCTGTTTTTATGTCAGTATTATGTAATACAAATCTTGATTTAGTAGCTTTCTAAAGGATTGAGACGTAGATGCGCATCCAAGTGGATAACAATTCAAACTTGAGACAAATAGCTTGTACTTCACGTTGCAAACAGAACTTTTCTTTGCTTGTCTCTTCGGTCGTCCATTTCGCCAAACACACACTAACCTGGCGTATCGTGGCTTAGTGGTGAGGAGCATCGCGTGACGATTCAAACAACGAGCGCGTTTGTGACTTTTTATGTCTATATAATCGCCAAAATGCTAAAACTAAATTATTAAGAACCATTTCCACCATTGGCGGAAAAAAAATCAAAACGCAAACGGAAATAAGAACAAAAGAGGCTGAGTCACTTTAGATACAGTAGTGCTATGTTGTGAAATGATTCAAATTATCCTGACACAACATAGCCTCGATTTTGCCTTTTTCCAGTTTTCAAATTTTGCTGATCTCCCGAAAAGAATTAATTTCTCTTATGCTTTTCCGTAACGTATAAGACAAGAACAAAAAGGGAAATCTCAGAGAGATGTTAATCTTCTACCGCTATCGTGAATATAATGTGAAATGACCCTAAATATAATTTTCCGTTAAATGCGATTTGTCTGAGACATACTGCTCCGCGACTTCAGAAACTAGAGCGATTTGAACTCATTTTCAGAGAGATTTTCTCTTCTCAATTTTTCCTAAGGGGCTATGTGATTGCATGCTTGCTCCTTTTGAAGAGTCCGAAACGGGAGAGACGTTCACACATCCCTGCCATAGTGTGGAATGACTAAAATTACCATGTTACTTGACGACTTCAGAGACAACCTTAACGACGACGAAAGTTCTCGAAAAGGGGGAAATGGAGCGGTGTCGTTTTGGGTATCAATTCACAGGGTAGCGGCGAGAGGTCAACATCCATCTGAAAATGTCTCCCATCGTTCTTCTCTCTAAAGTGGTGGAGTGGTACAACACAAATTTTATCTTACAGAAAATTAAAATTTGCCGCAGTCATTTCACAGTAGTGTAGCAGCAAGAGTTTAAGTAATATCTCTTTCAAAACGGCTCTCGTTGTTCTTGTCGATCCAACGGAGAAATTTTCCATTAGATACCATTTAAAAAGGAGCAAACATGCGATCACGTAACCCCTTAGGAAAAACTGAGGGGAGAATGTCTCTCTGAAAATGGCTGTGAACTAAATACGGAGACAGCGACGACAACCAGCGGCAATGTCGATACCGGCGCCGGTGCAATTTTGCCCGGGCTGACATAACTGTAAGATACAATTTGTCCCAAACCACTCAACGACTAGAGAGACAAAGGAACGATGAGAGCTCATTTTCAGAGAGATGTTCACCCCTCACCATTTTGATGTGAAACGACTCAAATTATAATTTTCTTTTAGATCGAATCGTACAGGAATAGACGTTCTCACATCGCTACCACAGTTTAGAATGACTCAAATTACCATGTAACTCCACAGCTTCAGAGGCAACGACGACGAAAGTTCTCGAAATGGGAGAAATGGAGCGGTGTCGCTGTGTGCCTATAAAAGCAGCGTGAACGTTTCATATCATGGAGTTTCAAATACATTTTCATGAGAAACAATGCCAGGAGAAGAAGAAAAAGCAACGAGGGGTATGTGAAATACGTGTGTCTATTCATAGTTTTGTAGTCCTGAGACGTTTACTCGTTTCACAATTCACAATCAGGAGTCGCCTTGTAAACTGGCAGGCTCTAAGACTGTCAACAGTATTGGAGTCGCAATTAAGTTTGCAGAACAGGACCGAATATAGGTTTACCGGTAAAAAAAATACAGGAAGGCGCAAACTCTATGCATAGAGGCTGTGAACTAAACGCGGGAAACATTGTTTGTAGGTTGTAGGATGATTTGTAAAATGAGTCACTTAGTAAGAGGATAACTACGCTTTCTGATCGGTCGTCAAGCGCGGGTCACGAAATGGCGTCCAGTCTTAAGAGAACGTAAGGTCTAATATAACATTTTAGACCGGAAACTAATAGGGGACCTGAAAATAGATTACAGCTTGCACGCTTTTAGAGTTCAATTTAAAACAGCCAATCAGATCGAAACTTGGCAGCAACATTACTTCGAGAATGCATATTTAAACCACACGTTGGCAATAACACTTAACGAAACGGAAGCGAAATGACAGTTACGATGAAACGGACAGATGCTGCAACCATGAAATGGAAACGTTATCCATCAAGTTGACCCCATGTCACTGAGGCCCAAAAAATCTTGCAAAAACAATGAACGTACCCTTAAGAATATACAGGATCAATTGGTCTAATCATCAAATATAATTGCCAAAAAGGTAGGGGGAAGCGCTAAAAAAAGCAACCTTTAACCGTTAACCACTTATAATGGCACCCAGTATTAAGTGCCAAACCCCACGTAGATCACTCATGAGACTTATTACGAAGTAAAATGAAATCAAGCTGAATGTCAATCATGTAGGATGTTCCAATTCTGTGAAAAAACATCTTAAAGTTTCCTCAACTACTAAGATGAACATCTTAGCTCACGCTTTTCCTTAGGACTTTTGGCTAAATTTCCCGAACCTAACGGCCTTATTAGAAAGCTAGCTCTTATAAACACAAATTAAATGAATCGAACTGTCTGTTGCTTGTGCAAGAGTGGTAGAGACAATTATTGCTTATTAATTATGACGTTGCATTTATTAACTTTGACTAGTCGAGAATACGAGAGTGTGAATGACAACGCTAATACAAGCTCATTTTGAGGAAAAAAAACAATCTAAGCCAAGGAATTATCTCGCGGTTTGTTTTAATTCGATTCACTTATTTAATACACGAAACTGTCTGATATTAACCCAACGCTCGGGAAAGTCGTTGTCAACCAATGCAAACACTTTGTTTGCATGTGATATTAATCCGTACACAATTTTACCATATTCTCACGCCCGCTGTGTTTTCGTTTCTTGCTGCTTTCTTCTGTTAAACGTAAAAGCTCCCTAAATTCTAAGAAGAAGGGCTTTGAAATATATTCTTGTTTAAATTAACATGCACACTAATAGAAGGTGGACAAATGGAATAAGATATTAAATGACAGACATTTTCCTGTTAAATCATTATCTATGTGCCTTTTAAATTATCAAGAAAAAAAAACACCCAAGTTGTCTATGTTGGCCTAAGTAATCTGTAAAAATAAAGACATTAAAAGCAACGTTAATTTTGATTCAGTTTGAAACAAATATTTATCTATATTAACGGTTAAAATTGAGGAACGCATTTGCTGATTTTCACGAACCCTCACTAGTTTCAGACTTTGTGGACTGAGGATGACTAAGTTTGCACGTGAATTAACATGAGTATCTCATAGATCTTCTTTACACCTACCTTATCTATATAACAACACGTAGATGGTGAATTCTTAAATGAAATGCAATTTGGACGTCGCTAAATTAATTTTTCTCTCCAAAGTTCTACGTGACGGCCATAAGGTTTATTTTGAAGTGTGGTTTGGGAAAATTCTATCCGCAGCCAATCAGCTTGAGCGAAATACAAGTATCGTCTAGTTGAATATACAACAAGTCTAACAAGAAGTCAACAATTTATAGATGTTTAGACACCTGAGTTAATAACATTAGTTTTAGACCAGAAACGTCATATTTCAAGTCCCCTATTGCAACAGAACACTATCCTTTGCTTTTCCAGTTGTACCAAGCTGACAGGCTGCAATTAAGATTTACGAAAGAGGATCAGTATCATGAAGAGGTAACTCAGTTGCTCAATAACCTCAGCTGCTTTTTCAAGATTTTGGAGAACGACGTAGGACCCTTATTACGCCGGCTAAACTTGTTATTTCCTCCGGGTTAGTACAATCTCTCAAAAGAAGACAACTTGAATATTGTTCATTTAACACATCCATTTCGAGTAAACTCTCAAAAATCATATTTTCTCCCGTGAATCTGTTTACGGAATACAACGCAATCACAGTCTCAATCATTTAGTAAACTGCGTTAATTCTTTTGAAAGGTAATTTTCATTTTGGTTAAGACACCTTACTCAATCTAAGTTTATAAAATTTGTATAAGTTGATTATTAAAGGTTACCTTTACTCTTTTTAGTCATGAGGTTTGTGTTTGCGCTTGGTATTCTGATCTTTCTTTTCCCTGATGGAAAGGTAAGTTCATTTGTTTTCCAAGAGCCGTATTGCACTGTAATTAGTTATCGTCCTTACGCGTATCAAATACACTTGCACAGAGTCAAGTGCAGCTTGAGGTATTGTTTAAGTCTTCGGCGTAGATTTACTAAAAAATGTTATTTTGGTTTCACATCCAGGTTGAGGGCGAGTCGTCGAAAAGTAAGATTTCATATTTTATTTTAAGATACATTTCAATTTCTCGTATTTCCTATTTTTGACTCACTTCTTTGCCCGGAAATTCTATAGGCCACAAATTTTGTCCACCCAGTCGGTTTTGAATATGCACCCCCATATTGATCCCAAAAATTACGTTGTTCAAGACTGCTTCTCACTAGGAGGGAGCGCAATATACTGACATAAAATGTAATAAATGCGAAATGACTTAAAAGCTGTTCTGTTTAGCTTTTAGTCTTTTTCGATTTTTTTTAATATCTGTTTTAACATTTTGAATATTTCTCTGTTAGAATGTAAGCCATGTTCCTTACAATGGCAACTGGCCTACCACCACGATGGAAATGGGAATGGGATTTCAGGATCGAAATTTTCGCTGATTTCTGCGATTTTATCGGGGGCTCGAATCCGAGTGGTGATTGATAAGTACAGCACAGAAGCCGATAATGTGCATGTCCTCGGCCATCACGTGTTTGCTCAACTGCTACAGCACGTTAGCAAAGCCTCTTGGAACAAGTTTCAAGATAATGCCTACTGGTGGTGGGTGATCATGTCCACCAACGGGAATGGAAATGACGAGGTATAACGTTGGCTCAAACATACATCGTGGAACCAGCAGTAAAAAAGTGAGCATCTGGTGGTATGTGCAGACATCTACATTCGTTCCCACGCCATCATTCTCCCACTTGGCCGATGGCAGCTCAGTGCAGGGTAACCTGAGTCACCTGGTAAAAAGCGCCAAGAGTGGCTATGAAATTCGATGTGTGACTGCTAAGAAGTACGCCTTTCCGCTTCAAAATGTCGCGATTAATAGCCAGGGTGTCAGGGCAAAATGTCGACTCCATAAGCATCAAAACGAATGGTAATTTGATACAATTTCAGAGTAACGTGTACTGGTGGTTTAGTGTAGTAACAACACGTGGATTGCGCGACATGTCACGTTGGACCGTTGGAATCCATCAGTCACGAGGTCACAACCAGGACACAGTGGCAAATGAATGGTTTGTAGACGAATGCTGGAAGGAAGTCTTCACCCACGATAGCAAAGGTGCATCCCTCTCAGGATCGCGCCAGGCTCTAACATCGGCTCTCATGGCTGGTCATCGTGTCCGTTTCCAGATACCAAAATGGAATTACAACACAGCAGAAGCTGACAATCTGTCCTTACGAAATTCTCATGTGACAGCCCAGGCACTTAAACACGTAAGCAGGAAAGGACTGACTGGGTTCCAAGATGACGCATACTGGTACTGGCTAATGGTTTCCACCACTGGAACCGTCCGTGCCACCAGATACAACGTTGGAGAACATAAGCATCGCGGAGATTCTACGTACAAGCTGGCTGTGAAGTGGTTCGTTGACACCAGGTCTTGGAAACACGTCTTGTCAAGCGGTCCAACTGGTGACATCCTTGGCGGAGACCGAAGGGATCTCGTGCAGGCAGTCAGAGATGGAACAGCTGTACGCTGCGTGCAAGGAAATGAATGTCGGGGTACAACTACGTGTACAATGCTCAAAACCTAGCTGTGTCCCCAGATGGAAACCACGTGGCTGCTCAAGCTCTCAATCACGTCAGCATGCGGTCAGCACCCGATCCAGACGAAGTTATGATAAACCCTAACGCTTACTGGCGGTTTACAATTGTGTCTACAACTGGCTGGAGGGAGATGTCTCGCTGAACCGTTGGTGAGCATGTGGATCGCGGACATACCTCCGACAAAATTGGCCAGAAGTGGTTTGTCAACCATTGAGTTTAATAAAAAACGTCCTCATGTGCGAAACGTTGAACTGGCAAACGAACTGTATCGTGCGTTTAGAGTAGTTGCAGTAAGGTACCAAAAATATCGAGCTGATTGATTCTAGTTCCTGCCTCTCTTTTAAGCCAACTTTAAAGAGATGTTGCGATTGCTCAATTACTTTTGATTGTAGCTAGCTTAGGCTTTACATCTTGTTCCTCTCTGTCGACTAACGTCTGTACTGGACACAATGAGTAGTTGATGAATAAAATGTGAATCCACCAGAGAACCAAACTGACTGATTAAGTACATGCACTAACACTGAGTTGAGCGTTGAGTTTGACCTCGATTTACTTGATTTGATTGAATAGTCCGAGAGTTAGCAAAGATCCTGTGTATTAGCACGCAATTCAAATAAAGGTGCTTATGCGTTGACCTGTCAACGATACACAGGATCTTTGCTAACTCTCGGACTATTCAATCAAATCAAGTAAATCGAGGTCAAACTCAACGCTAAACTCTGTTCAAATATCTGGTGGGTGTGGTACAAAGGCCAAAATTTTTGCCTGAGTACATGGAATTATCAACACAATTCAAAACGGCGTCCGCCGTCGGGCTATGGGCTAAAATGATCTGGTTGGGTTTCTTTCTTTTCGGCTCCATTCTTGATAAAAGTAAACCCTTCAAAACCGCATAAACGAAAATTAAATGTGCGGAAGAATACCTGATTGAAAAGAAGAGGAAGTCAAAGTCTTAAAATCGACGATGACAACGCTCTAATTGGAAAGATTCCGTCGGACCGCATGCTAAAATCATCGAGGTTTTTTGATCAAAATACACCTTTGTCAGACCTCACAAACAAAGAGCAGATGTACTGGAAATGAACGGGCCTCAGAGTCTTAAAATCGATGAGGACAACTTATGGATATATTTTGTTGCGTCGCGTAAGCGATCTTTAGTAACGTCTTTAGTTGATTTTGCGCAACCGTTTGGCTACCGCTTGGCCATATTTTATAGATAATTGGCGGCTGATTTACCATGTTTTGTGGTTTTGCAGATTTCATTGGATTTGACCTTTCTTTTTCTTACGCCTTTACGCAGTTTGGTTTTTCCTGCTATCGAAGTTCACATTGCTTTCCATGAAAAGAGCCAATATGGAAATGAAAAAGTAATTGTGCTTCCTTGCAAAAAATGTTTACTTCATGGTTAAAAAAGAACACAAAGTACGAAGGCATGCTCGTGAAAAAATTGTCAGAAGAGTTTTGGTAATAAACTTTATTTGACGTACACGACTTTGCACTTAGCACGAGTGTTCACTGACAACTGCATGTGAAAGTGCCTAATAAAAAAATTAACTGTTTGTTATGAACCACCGTTAATTGTAAGATACCCCCAATGTTATCTTTTAATTGCTTACTAGTGTGTTCTCAGAATCGGTTTGGTTGGCTACAGAAGAATCAAACGTTATAACAGCCCAGTACTAGTCCTTCTACGCTCTCTGCTTGATCAAGTAGGGACCCCAGTTCCAGATTTTAAGTCACTTAAAGACAACCTTGATGCAGCGACAAAGAATGCCTTAGAACTAAATGGCTGTCGAAAATATCGAAAACCAAATCCCTAAAAACGTAAAATCCGCAAACTGCAATGAACATTAAAACCGAAAAACCGAAGTTTTTGAACACAAAAACCGGAAAAACCGATTTAAAAAATAGCTTAAACTGCAAAACCGAAAATCCCAACGCTCCCCTCCTTAAAACATGACTCTATCGGTCAGCACCTAAAACAGCTGTTTGTTCGTAGTATCCACTAAGTTTGAGCTAAATCGGGGTTCGAACTTTATAAACCTTCTACCTGGCTCACCCCTGGACGCACTCTCAAAATCGAGACAAACAGATCACTACCCCCGAATGAAAAGGTACAATACTGGTTATTCAAAAGGTTCTTAACGACTTTGCTCTCTCATTTAAAAGTAATAAGATAATCTGGATAACACTGGTTATCGTAGAACACAACGAATATGGTTGGATCTGCGGGGTTATCCACAACAGTGTCATAAACATCGGTGGCGTCACTTCCCTTGGGAGGCGGAGTTATCATTCCCTGCCTTCCTTTCGTGTATTCACCGGCAAGGACACGTGCAAGATACATGCAACGGTGCCCTGTCGCATCAGGTGGTGAATACTTATTTTGTGTGGAATAGGATGCATCTCGAGCAAAGTAAACACCATTTCCATACACAGTTGCTAAAAATTATGAAACAAACAAGTTAACAACAACGACCACCTTCTTGCAGGCACTTAATTTCTACACTTTTTCTTTCTGGTAACATGGAAACATTCCATGCAATTTCGAAGCTTATGAAAGAATACTTAGGTTTGCAAGCGGTGTCCAGAACAATAATTTTTCACAGCTTCTTTTAACTTTCAAAGTCGAGTAATCATGAAAATCAATGATCGGAGGAGGCCCAAAGGCCAAAATAGACCCGTTTCCAAATAAAAATTGGCCTCCTAAATTGATTCTCAAAATGAGTTTGTCATAAGCATATTCCAATTATTTATTGCATTTTAGGAAACTGAGAAAATCAAATGATGATAATTTTTTTGTGGAAGAGATAACTATCATCAGTACCCAAAAAGAAACACTCCTCAAAACACTTATATTTTAGGAGACCGAAAGGTTTCTTTTGAACCTGTATGTAAAACAATATGATGTATTTAAAAAAATGACCTTGGATTTCTAGGGTAGCCAGAATATAGCTATTTCATTGTTGCAAAGCTGAGTTGATATTGTTGATGATGTTGCACTGTAACGTTTCCAGACCCTCCAAAGTATACCATGTAAAAATTAATGTAAGTATACAACTTTCAATGACAATGAACTTAATAATTACCATTTTTGCCACAGTAGCTTCTGTTGAAACCGAATTTGTTGATGGAGGGGCAGCTGTCTCCAGCTGTTCCATGGAAGAGTAGTTTTTCATTGCTGCCATTCTTAAGTTCCATCTGTTCCCTTCTGACGACATATGCGCGGCACAGGAAAGGATTTTGCACCCTTTCTATCTTGATAATGGTAACGGGGGACGTCTTGCCCAATTTGTCTGCTACCTTTTTGTACTCGCTCGCGTTAGGGTCTAATAGTACTAGGTGTACCTCTTTCTCTTTTCCAGAGTCATCCTTTGGCTGTACATCCCACTCTAAGGGTAATGGAACACCTGATTGAAAAGATTTAATTTGACTTGAGATTCATTCTTGTCAGCACAATTCAATGTGCAAATGGAATAACTTACAAAACTGCTTTGTCATTAGTTTAAACACCATAAATCTAAAATACGTATTATTTTTCAGTTTAGCTGCACTGTACCTTTCCCAATCTCTTTCCGAACAACGACTCTCACTTCTCCACTGTCAAGGCAGGTTTCCTTCATGTCCTTGAAAACAATCTCGCATTTTTCTTCATCTATTAATAAAATAACAGAGTCTTTGCCCTCACCAAAGGCTTCTTCAATCTGCAAATTAATGCTGGGCTCATAAGGCTCTGGGGTTTCATCATCATCATCGCTGTCATAGAAGAACCATTGTACGTCTTTAGAAAGGAGCTCACCAACACCTCTTGCATGCTCTTCCTCGATCTTCTTGTTAAGTACTTCGTAAATTGTGGTGGCTACATCGAGAACGTCTTCTGTATCACCTCTTACAGATATGCGACCTATGGTCTGCTCGATGTTAACAATGACGTCGTATTTAGCTTCCAATTTCTTTACTTGTTGTATTTGCCCCTTTGAAAGATTACATATTGCTTCAAGCTCAATTACTTTCTGTGTGCAGTGATCAGCCGCATCCTTTTCTATTGTCTTGATGACTGTGTCAATGTCTTGCTTAGTGCTTGCAAAAATTTCTATGTAGCTGAAAGGCTTTGCTTTTCCGCGAAACGTGCGCATTGATGGCATAGAATGTGAAGACGCTGAGCCACTTTGTCCTAATCCAATCCATCCAGCCAGCTTTGAGAGAAAACCTGTTCCACTTTTTGCTGAGGACAAGCTCGCTTCCATTGCAGTCTGGAACACACTCAACATTTGGGGCTGATATATCACAATGCGAACAAGAGCAATGGATACAGGTTCCTCTCGAGCAAACTTGAAAATAGCAGCCATCATCCCCTCTGCAGCCTCTTTGGCATCTTTGTTAACGTTCCCTGTTCCAACAGCTGGGAATGAAATCGAGGTCAATCCATCCGAGTCTGCCTTCCGCAAACACTCCAAAATGCAGTTACTTATGGAACGCATGCTCGAAATCCGATCTGGAACCATGTGGTAAATTTTTCTTACTTGTAGATTTCCGGCTTTAGAAGCCACCACTCTGTCTGGCTTCTGGGGCCCCATAGCTGAGCATTCTGCTTGAATAGTCGATCCTCCAGCAGCTAGGATAGCCTTTCCCACACCACCTCCCAGTGCGACATCGAGCTCGTTGTTCGACAAGGTCGCGATTGCATCAGTTACTTCTTTCGTGATGTTACCAGTCTCAGCTTGAACGATAATATTGCCAATCGTTATTTCAGGTTGCAAGGGATCTAATAGTATAGGCTCTTCGTCCGAGATAACATCTACACCATCAGGGGTATCTATTTCTGATCTTTTGTCGCTACCACCGCGCAGGCCCCGACGTTTCTTCTTTCCATCTTTCGGAGCTGCTGTTGCTGCTGGTGGTTGCAGTGGAGGTGGACCCACACTTCTTTTTTGCAGTTCGGTCTGGAAGGCTTGCACTGATTGCAAATCCTTATCATAAACAACCAAATGGACTTCCTTCAAAGGGCTGCTTGGATTTTTCTTACTGAAGGATAAAACTTCATCAAAGGAAGCTTCAGCCACGCAATCACGGGGAAAGTTGAGGTTCCCAGTCCCAATTGCGGGGATGGAAATGGTCGAGAGACTCTTTTTTTGTGCTTCTTTGAGACATTTCTGTATGATACCCCGCAGTACCTGTAAATAAGATGTTTAAGGCCCGTTGTATATGTACCTTACAGATAATCATAAAGATGGCAAATTTTCTAAATTTCACATTATTTTGCAGCTGAAATAGCACATGAAATCACGGAAGAATTCGAAGGCGTTCCGTAACACAATTCCTGTTATTTCTTCGTTCAACTATATTTATCTTGGCCTCTTTTTTTAAGATAATGGGACTTGAACCGTGCTCTATGTTTGAATTTTTTTTCGCATGGTCATTGCCCTCTTCTGTCAAAGTAGGCGGGTAAGGAAGTAGAAATAAGCAGACATCAAAGTTGCCATTGCAAGAAAAAAAGATGATATCTGTGCTAACCTTTTCGCCCTCTCCTTTCTCCCATCCAGGACATGAGGTGTGGAAAACGTGCTTACACGCTAGATTTGCTCCGTTTGTAACCACAATCTCTCCGGTCTTTACCTGGCCAATCTTTTTACACTCTTCTTGCAGCTTGGGGCCTGCAGCGGCACTCAGGGCCTTAGAACTTGCGTTCCCACTCAGATTCAGGTTCGATGACGTTGTGTTGACGATAACATCAACCTGAAGAAAGCCAGCAAGAGATATTCTTGTCATAAATCAGAATCAGGCCCTTAATGAGGACAAATGCAAAAATATGTTTGAACAACTGCTTCGCGGCTCGGTAACTGACCATCACTATTTATCTCCACTTCAGTGAACCATTGTTAAAGATATTTCTTTAGAATCAATTTGATTTTGAAGAGCATAACGTGCCTTACCTCTTCAGAAGATATATCGCCAATGACAAGAACCAGCTGTAAGCCTTCGGCTGTCTTGATAACATTTGGAGCAGTATTGGAAGGAACTGTTGCCGAGGATGTATTTGGAACTGATGTGGTTTTGCCTTTTTTCTTTCTTTCTTTTCCCTTCCTTTTTGAGTCTGAAGATGATTTGTAACTAGGTTCGTTAAGACATCTGGAATCCAACTCTTTTGCAAAGGCCTTTACGACACCATCTTCGATACTAGTAAACTGAATCTCGGACAGGAGACAACTCGGGTTTTTTCGGAAAAAAGTCAGCATTGATTCTACCATGATTTTGGCGCACAGTTCAAGTGGAAATTCAAAGATGCCTCTACTAATGGCAGGAATGGCTACCGAATTATAGTCCTTCGCAGCGTCTAGGGCATTCGTTACTGCGTAGCTTAAAAGCTTTTCCTCTCTAGGAGTTTTCCCCATTGATTTTTCTTGGGCTGCTTTTTTCTCCCATTTTGGCCCCACAGCATGAATTACTTTTTTGAAGGGTAGATTTCCTGCAGACGTGACAGCCACCTGGCCGTCTAAAATTGGTCCTGCATCAGTGACAAACCGATTACATTCCGCCTTGAAGGCTTCTCCCGCTCTCTCAGATATGGCTTTTGAGACACCACCTACGCGCTGAAGCTTTGAATTAGCAGCACTTATAATAACATCCACGTTGCGATCGCAGATGTTGTCTTTAAACACCAGAATCTTCCTTCCGTCCGGAGTAAGAAGGTCGTACAAACTCTCCTTCTTCTTTTCTGCCTTCTTTTCTTCTTTCACTTCCTTTTCGTCCCCTTTGTTTGGTAGAAAGTACTCGACTACACAATTATTTTTATTCTCCAACGTACCTACTAATTTTTTTCCTTTGCTTCCATCAAGCATTTTACGCATCCCAGGTTTGCTGACAGGCATCTTTCGACTTTGAACTTTAGATGCGAGATCTTGAATCAGCTCCTTAGCTTTGTCAACTCCGCAGGTCGTACCTGAGACGACCAGATCTTGTTTACCTTCATCTGCCAAACTCTTTATTCGCGTGGAATGTTCTTTCAAATCTTCTTGTATTTGCCGCAGTTCCGGTTCGCGGTACTTTACAAGAAATCGGCGACAACCCTTTGGAAGCGTCACTACGGTACTGACAATGGTATTTTCTGCGAGGAAACGCTTAACAGCCTTGACAGCAACTGGAACATCCTCTTTTAGGCCCACGAGACATATCTTCTTATTGCCTCTATCAAATAATAGAGTTAAAATGCGTTTTTCTGTTATCTCTTCTTTCAGCTGATGCCACTTTCTGCTTTTCTCCAACTGAACTTGATCTTCATCCAGGTCGACGCATTCTTCAACTATCTTGGTTTTCACTAGATCGTGAGCTTTCTCTGCGACATCACTTTCCGTCCCCACCACTAATACATTTTCGTTTCTTTCGTCAAAGGCTATAATGGCTGGTAAATTGCTGGCCGTGAGCGTATCTCTCATGAATACTTGACAGGGCGTACTCTTCAGCAAGGCAAGAGCATTCAGTGACATGTTCAGCTTCACGTCTTTCATTTTGGCAACTGCCTCCCAAATGGCTGCTTGCACCTTATGGACGGTTTCGGGAGGACCTCGAATTTGAAGCTTTTCCTTTTCAAGGAGAATGGTGACTTCGACTTCTTCATGTCGACTTTCCAGTTCCTGAGCAAATTCGAGATGTTTCAAGAATTGCAGGTGCGTATATGAAATTTTGATTGTACACTCTATTTTCGATGCCTCTCTCTTAAGCTTTTTATCAATTACAACTATTATTCCTTCCAATTCTTCGGTAACTTCCTCAACTTCTTGCTTCTTCCCGATGAAAAAGAAAACGTGCCGCTCAGCGATACAATCCATTCTTACTTTTTGCTGTGCTGGGCTTTTACTTTTCTTGAAGTTGTCGACTACACCATCCCAAGCCTCAGGAGGGACACGCGTGGAGCTTTGAACAAACTCAGCAAGGAAAGAAGTAATAGCCTCACATGCCTCATCGAAGTTGTACTTGTTTCTTAAGGCCCCATCTTTGGGCGTGACCGTGACGCTGTTGATGCCCTCATCCCAGGTTATCTGAACATCGTGGCTGTTCTCAACCTCTGTCAAATCAGCTTTGTAGTGTTCCAAAATGAACTGCATTTTCTTTCCATCCACGTTGATATTTTGCATCAATTCAACATCATTTTCAACTGGTTGAGGTTTCCCAAGCAATGAGCAATGAGAACTGACATGCAGCTTTGCACCGCCAAGGAAGTGACTTCCCGTCACAACATTGGAAACAACTGAAATAGATGTTCGAGATATTTTTAAGGTAATATGAAAACATGGGAAACTTACTGCTTAATGCTTTTGTCGTGGAATATACTTACTGCTATATGCTTTAAAGATCGTAATTATTTGGGACTGTGTTTAAGATATCATTAAACAAATTGATCCTCGCAGTGTAACTCCTGTTGAAGTCATGAAAGGAAGATAATTCGGAAAAAAATGCTTCGATGGGGATTTAGCCTTTAGATAATACTTAGGCACTTCTACCAACTTAGAAACGAGGTCACGCACCAGTAGCAAGGTGAAGTTTCATGGTTCTTTGTTCCCCGGTAACAAGTCCGATCAAAAGCAATATTTAAAAGAGTAAATCATATTTTGATTTACGACTAAGATAAGAGGTAGCAAAAACGCCTTCCCAGCTCAGCCGCAATTTTTAGACCGTCAGCACTACAAATGTCACAGAAGGAAAATACCGATCGAATTTCATTCGAAAAATGGTCCCGAAACTGGTACTATATTTTTGTAACCTCGACTAATTTCTTTCAAACACGATTGAAACATACACCATTTATGGTCGGAAGTTCAATCCAAACTAATGCCGGATTAGCCCGGAACTTTCAAATGCAGGCGTGCACGACGCATAACTTGTCCTTTCATTCATAACGTAGAGGAAATATCCAGACCCAAGCGATCCGTTGAAATTGCTGATCATTTTACGTGCACCTACGCCAATGACATCCATTGCGTAACTCGCACTTAGCAATAGGTATTCATTGGCGAAACAGGAAGACAACCAAGCTACCGATTTCTAGAACACCTTTGCGACATAGAAAGGAATGAAAAGGACACATCCAATTCAGTGGCTAGACTCTTTAATCTCCCAAATCATTTTAAACAGCATATGGCAGTCAACGGCCTTTCCCTACATCTAGGCAGTTTGAAAAGCCGAGAAACTCACGGAATCAACAAACGATATTCATTCAACTAAATTATTTTTACTTCTCTTGTTACCACATTCTCACCAATAGCTCAGCTCCATTTTCTGCTATATAAACACACACAACCCACAATTCCTCCATTCACTCTGACGAGGGGCTAACACTCGAAATATCAGCTTTAGAAATTCTTTACGTCGGCCAATCTACACAGTCAACTCAGTTTTAATTAAAATTAATCCAAATTATCCTATTATACTCCCCTAACAATGCAGCACCACAGTTTCGTTAGAAATTTACCCCCTATATTCATTCCAGAAAGCACTTACTTACTTCAACCTGATTGCAGCTAGCCAGTATGATCAATTCGTTACTGGCTAGTACTTCGTTACTAAATGCTTTTGAAGTGTTATGTCCTGTAGGTTGGTAGACCCACACTACGCGTTTTCTCTTGAGGGCTGGTGTTCGACTGAGAACATTAGGCGTTTCTTGATACACCAGACAAAGATAATGGGGACATTTTCAAAAGTTCAAATTGAACTGACAGTAACTGACTTTCTCTTCAATAAGGTTAGTTATGTTACACACCTTTTGGGTCTTCGAAGAAAACCAACGCCCACCCTTCCTCTAGATTGAGCTCCACACTGCTTACGTCACCACCATTGTTCTTTGGACTCTCGAAGTAATAACGTATAGTATCCTCAGTAGTTGTTTCCTTGTTAAAACCTGATACTTGTACGCAGTGACAAACTGGAAGTTGTTCTACTATCAGGGTTTCTCCCTGTAGAGGCCTCAATGAGATCTTCTTTGTAACAGTGTGATAATCTATGTATTTTCGAAACGATAGGTATTCAAGTATTAAAGAACACAGATATTATCTAATCGAAAACCAGACATAAGAAAGTAAATTTATTGCGTTCTAAGAATACATTACGACTGTGAGAGCTATTTAGCTGTTATTAAGGCGATCTAAAATAACATGAGAATTTTTCTTTCCAAAACAGCGATATGGAGATCATGGCCGACTCCATCCTATAATAAATTCACCGGCTGAACAGATCTAGAGTTACCGGTTAAGAGAAAGATCGTGAATAAACACTATAAATGATACGTCAAGGGACGATAGGGTTATAAAAACGCTATTTAAATCCCACATTTACGGCTAACTTAAGTCAATTTATCCCTTCCAGTTGTCATTTGGGTTTAACTTGCAGGAAATTTGAACTTACCATAGGCCTCATTGAAGGTGACCACTGCACATGCTTCACCTCCAAACTCGACTTTCAGGACATCCACTCCACTTACTACTTCCATGTAACACTGAAAAGCATCCTGGGTAGTTTTGTCACTGAGGCCTTTCACTAAAAGTCTTTTAGTGTCAATAGGCAGTTCCCGTGGAGGCTGTTTGAGAGTAATTGTCAGATTCGCTCCATCATAGGTTAGACTTCTTTTACTTAAGACTCCACGAGCACCTTCAGGCAAGAAGAAAGAATATATTTGAGTGAGTCAAACAAACAAGCAAAGGAAACAAACAAGAGAAAAAGCGAAACGAAATGTACAACAGTTTTATTTATAACTTAAGCAACTCGTACCAAATGTTTACTACGAGGAAAATTTCAGTTTTTTTTTCATCCTTTCTAGAAGATGTCAACATTCCCAGCGGCGTATAATCAAGGGCAACTTAGAAATGAAGAAATCAGTTAGTTTATATGTAAATGTTTTCATTCTCCAACATACCCAGTAATTTTTTTCCTTTGCTTCCATCAAGCATTTTACGCATCCCAGGTTTGCTGACAGGCATCTTTTGACTTTGAACTTTAGATGCGAGATCTTGAATCAGCTCCTTAGCTTTGTCAACTACGCAGGTCGTACGTGAGACGACCAGATCTTCTTTACCTTCATCTGCCAAACTCTTTATTCGCGTGGAATGTTCTTTCAAATCTTCTTGTATTTGCCGCAGTTCCGGTTCGCGGTACTTTACAAGAAATCGGCGGCAACCCTTTGGAAGCGTCACTACGGTACTGACAATGGTATTTTCTGCGAAGAAACGCTTAACAGCCTTGACAGCAACCGGAACATCCTCTTTTAGGCCCACGAGACATATCTTCTTATTGCCTCCATCAAATGATAGAGTTAAAATGCGTTTTTCTGTTATCTCTTCTTTCAGCTGATGCCACTTTCTGCTTTTCTCCAACTGAACTTGATCTTCATCCAGGTCGACGCATTCTTCAACTATCTTGGTTTTCACTAAATCGTGAGCTTTCTCTGCGACATCACTTTCCATCCCCACCACTAATACATTTTCGTTTCTTTCGTCAAAGGCTATAATGGCTGGTAAATTGCTGGCCGTGAACGTATCTCTCATGAATACTTGACAGGGCGCACTCTTCAGCAAGGCAAGAGCATTCAGTGACATGTTCAGCTTCACGTCTTTCATTTTGGCAACTGCCTCCCAAATGGCTGCTTGCACCTTATGGACGGTTTCAGGAGGACCTCGAATTTGAATCTTTTCCTTTTCAAGGAGAATGGTGACTTCGACTTCTTCATGTCGACTTTCCAGTTCCTGAGCAAATTCGAGATGTTTCAAGAATTGCAAGCGCGTATATGAAATTTTGACTGTACACTCTATTTTCGATGCCTCTCTCTTAAGCTTTTTATCAATTACAACTATTATTCCTTCCAATTCTTTGGTAACTTCCTCAACTTCTTGCTTCTTCCCGATGAAAAAGAAAACGTGCTGCTCAGCGATACAATCCATTCTTACTTTTTGCTGTGCTGGGCCTTTACTTTTCTTGAAGTTGTCGACTACACCATCCCAAGCCTCAGGAGGGACACGCGTGGAGCTTTCAACGAACTCAGCAAGGAAAGAAGTAATAGCCTCACATGCCTCATCGAAGTTGTACTTGTTTCTTAAGGCCTCATCTTTGGGCGTGACCGTGACGCTGTTGATGCCCTCATCCCAGGTTATCTGAACATCGTGGCTGTTCTCAACCTCTGTCAAATCAGCTTTGTAGTGTTCCAAAATGAACTGCATTTTCTTTCCATCCACGTTGATATTTTGCATCAATTCAACATCATTTTCAACTGGTTGAGGTTTCCCAAGCAATGAGCAATGAGAACTTACATCCAGCTTTGCACCGCCAAGGAAGTGACTCCCCGCCACAACATTGAAAACAACTGAAATAGATGTTCGAGATATTTTTAAGGTAATATGAAAACATGGGAAACTTACTGCTTAATGCTTTTGTCGTGGAATATACTTACTGCTATATGCTTTAAAGATCGTAATTATTTGGGACTGTGTTTAAGATATCATTAAAGAAATTGATCCTCGCAGTATAACTCCTGTTGAAGTCATGAAAGAAAGATAATTCGGAAAAAAATGCTTCGATAGGGATTTAGCCTTTAGATAATACTTAGGCACTTCTACCAACTTACAAACGAGGTCACGCACCAGTAACAAGGTGAAGTTTAATGGTTCTTTGTTTCCCGGTAACAAGTCCGATCAAAAGCAATATTTAAAAGAGTAAATCATATTTTGATTTACGACTAAGATAAGAGGTAGCAAAAAGACCTTCCCAGCTCAGCCGAATTAGATTAGCCTGGAACTTTCAAATGCAGGCGCGCACGAGGCATAACTTGTCCTTTCATTCATAACGTAGAGGAAATATCCAGACCCAAGCGATCCATTGAAATTGCTGAACCTCATTCTCACCAATAGCTCAGCTCCATTTTCTGCTATATAAACACACACAACCCACAATTCCTCCATTCACTCTGACGAGGGGCTAACACTCGAAATATTAGCTTTAGAAATTCTTTACGTCGGCCAATCTGCACAGTCAACTCAGTTTTAATTAAAATTAATCCAAATTATCCTATTATGCTCCCCCAACAATGCAGCACCACGGTTTCGTTAGAAATTTACCCCCTATATTCATTCCAGAAAGCACTTACTGACTTCAACCTGATTGCAGCTAGCCAGTATGATCCAATTCGTTACAGGCTAGTACTTTACTACAAAATGCTTTTGAAGTGTTATGTCCTGTAGGTTGGTAGACCCACACTACGCGTTTTCTCTTGAGGGCTGGTGTTCGACTGAGAACATTAGGCGTTTCTTGATACACCAGAAAAAGATAATGGGGACATTTTCAAAAGTTCAAATTGAACTGACAGTAACTGACTTTCTCTTCAATAAGGTTATTTATGTTACACACCTTTTGGGTCTTCGAAGAAAACCAATGCCCATCCTTCCTCTAGATTGAGCTCCACACTGCTTACGTCACCACCATTGTTCTTTGGACTCTCGAAGTAATAACGTATAGTATCCTCAGTAGTTGTTTCCTTGTTAAAACCTGATACTTGTACGCAGTGACAAACTGGAAGTTGTTCTGCTATCAGGGTTTTTCCCTCTAGAGGCCTCACAGAGATCTTCTTTGTAACAGTGTGAAAATCTACGTATTTTCGAAACGATAGGTATTCAAGTATTAAAGAACACAGATATTATCTTATCGAAAACCAGACATAAGAAAGTAAATTTATCGCGTTCTAAGAATACATTACGACTGTGAGAGCTATTTAGCTGTTATTAAGGCGATCTCAAATAACATGAGAATTTTTCTTTCCAAAAAAGCGATATGGAGATCGTGGCCGACTCCATCCCATAATAAATTCACCGGCTGAACAGATCTAGAGTTACCAGTTATGAGTAAGATCGTAAATAAAACACTATAAATGATATGTCAAGGGACGATAGAGATATAAAAACGCCATTTAAACCCCACATTTACGGCTAACTTAAGTCAATTTATCCCTTCCAGTTGTCATTTGGGTTTAAATTGCAGGGAATCTAAACCTACCATAGGCCTCATTGAAGGTGACCACTGCACATGCTTCACCTCCAAACTCGACTTTCAGGACAACCACTCCACTCACTGCTTCCATGTAAAACTGAAAAAGATCCTGGGTGGTTTTGTCACTGAGGCCTTTCACTAAAAGTCTTTTAGAGTCAATAGGCAGTTCCCGTGGAGGTTGTTTGAGAGTAATTGTTAGATTCGCTCCATCATAGGTTAGACTTCTTTTACTTAAGACTCCACGAGCACCTTCAGGCAAGAGGAAAGAATATAGTTGACTGAGTCAAACAAAAAAGCAAGGGAAACAAACAAGAGAAAAGCGAAACAAAATGCATAATAGTTTTATTTATAACTTAAGCAACTCGTACCAAGTGTTTACTACGAGGAAAATTTCAGTTTTTTTTTCATCCTTTCTAGAAGATGTCAACATTCCCAGCGGCGTATAATCAAGGGCAACTTAGAAATGAAGATATCAGTTAGTTTGTATGTAAATGTTGCTCCGATTTCATCTAGCTCATCTTGCTTGAGCAGAGCTGGACGAGGGCGAGACTATACGTAGGTATATGACAGTATATCTGGACTTACTTTCGGCCGTGGTAAAGGTAATAACAGCTGTCCCCTGGTCTGAATCATGATCGACACTTTCTACTTCACCTCCTCCGGAACGCTTTTTGTTCTCGAAGAAGTTTAAAATAGCCTCTTTAGTTGTTTTCGCACTAATTCCAGTGACCTCAATGGTGCGAGATTCTTGAGATACTCCATCGTTATGTGGCTCAACTTCAGGGCTACGCGCTGTGATCATGACATTCAGTGTGGCTCCGTCAAGGATATGCTTACCTTGTCTCAGGATACTTTTCGTTGCTTTAAAAGTAACAAATTTCAATCATCATCGAACAATCTTACGTCTGTAAATTCTAAGTCAAATACTTAAAATTTTTCCATACTCACTTTCGGCCGATGTAAAAGTAATGATAGCGATTCCCCGGTCGGGAGTATGAACAACGTCTTCTATCTCTCCTCCCCCAGAGCGCCTTTGGTCTTCGAAGAATTTCAAAATTGCATATTTAGTTGTTTTCGCAGCAAGTCCCGTAACCTTTATTGTTCGTGATTCCTGTATTCCTGCTGTGTCGAGCGTGTCAGCTGCTGTGTTGGTGGGTTTCACAAGCAGTATGGCTCCCTCAAGGATGTGCTTGTCGCGAAGTAACACACCTTTCGCAGCTTGAAACGTGACAAAATGTAACAATTGCTTATCAGAGCAAGGAAAACTGTTTCAGGATTCATAATCCATACTTAGAAATGCAAGATGATTAAGAAGTATCTCAATATCTTGGCCTAATTGAACACTTATTGAGTTGTACATGTATCTCAAGCAGTTATCGCAGGATCGCTAAATGAGGAATGCAATAGAGCCAAGAGGGAACTTTGTCAAATGTTTAAAATGTTGTTAGAGATGGCTTCATCCTACCTCATTAGAATTCAGAACAAAGTGCAACTTACGCGAAACTACTTACCTTCAAAATCTTTGAAAGTCACGAATGCCACATTTTCTTCCGGCCGAAAAGTCACAGCTTCTACCTCTCCACCCCCAGAACGTCTCTCATTTTCAAAGTAGTTGCGAATGGAGTCTTCAGTACTTTGCGCAGTAAGGCCAGTTATCTGGATGGTTTTGCTTGTATTTTCAGTATTATCGAGCAACTCGAGACTGACATGAAGTGTGGCACCATTCAGGATATGCTGATCGTGCTTGACAACTCTTTGTACAACTATAAGAAATAAGATCAGTATTTTTGAAATCTTAGATTGTAAATTGTTCTTTGGCAACAAAAAGAGCAGGAGCAGCAACATCATCAACTACATACTCTTTATCTACAAACGATAACAACTACTAATACGTGCTTAGACTTAAATAATAAAATGCTGAAAAATGTACTAAGTGATGAGCGGCGAGGCCGCGAGAAGAACAAAAATGTCACCAAAGTCTTTCGTTCCAAGCCTCTCGCGGACTTGCCTCTCGTCACTCTCACGCAGACAAAACTGTCAGCTGCGCGTGCTATACTGTTACCTTCCGATGACTCGAACTGTACTCGTGCTACATTGCCTTTGATTTTCACTTCTTCTACAGCGCCACCTCCCGACCGCCTCGAGTTCTCAAAGTAATTTAAAACAGTGTCTTCCGTTGCATTTTGAGGTAGTCCTTGAACGAAGACAACACGGGTCTGCAAGATCACAAGAGATACATTTGACTAACCTTACATTTTCGTAAGAAAATCAAATGAGAAATCGGTACAACGACAAATGCAAGAGTAAGAACAAGAACGATGTGTTTATTTGTAAGAGAGACATTTTTCGAACGAAAAGTTTGCAGGTAATATCAAAGACACTGCATAAAGAATTTGAAGCTTTGAAATTGTGCAGTGTATACAGGAGTGACTCCTGCTAGGAGTGACCAAAAAGAAACTATTCGACTGAGTAATGTTTAACGCGAAATGAAACAAAGTAAAAAGTTTAAAAGGTTAAACTGTGGGTCTGACCTGGTTTTCTGATCCGTCCTTAGCCTGGAACTCGTCAGTGATTGAATGGTATGAAACTTCCACTTTTTTTCCATTTAAAGTGTGTGTTTTACCTATGACCTTCTTTGCAACTGCCAAACAATTAAGAAAAATTGAAACAGATAACCTTAATGAAGGAAATAAAAGGAAACAAAATACGAGAGCTTGAGTGAAGGATAATGCAAACAGGCCGTTGATACTCAGTCATCGGTTACCATGACCGCATAATATACGTGACCGCTTAATAGAGGTGAAAATAGCAGGAATACATATTGAGACTTTGAAAACCGACCGCTTTATACAGGGTCTGCTTAATACAATGCTGCTTAGTACAGGTTCGACTGTACCCTTTATCTATAAATGATAACCGCTGATTCGTGCTCAGAAGTAGAGAATAATAACCTAAGCAATTTATTATGGCCTCGAAAGAGAAAGAATGTAAAATTTGAAATTAAGTAATCTTGAAAAGAGTCTCTTTTTCTCCCGGCAAGTGATCACATGATCGGGTTTATGCCTACTTTAAGGAAATGTCACCCTAATATCTCAGTACCATCAAATTAATTAAAAGTAATTATCATATATATGAACTAGGATGATTTCATAATGACGAAATGATTCTTTGAAATTCCCAATAACAGAAGAAAAAAGCTTGAAACAATTCAGGCTTTAACGGGGTTGGAGCCCTTTCCTCCTTGGGCGCTATAAACAACAGAGGTACGTAGCCTCATCTTGGGAGCGAGGCAAGTTTTACAGGTTTCTTCGGTCTCGTTAATGAATCTCCACGTAATAACTTATTTCTTATCTTGTATATCACCCGCAAATGAAAATGTAATTAAATTCAATTGTGCTCAAAGAACTTTGCGAAAATAACAGGGCCATTGAAATTTGCCTACGTCCCAAAGTGTGGCTATGTAGCTCAGTTCGTAATAGTGCCATGTAACTACATGGTGTGAGCTATGGCAAAAATCCCATCGTAGCCGGATTTTTTTTTTTCTGTAAATTCTTCAGTTGAAGTGTAAGAATCATTCCTTCACCATAGGAAGCTAATCAATTAATATCATATATTTAAATCCTTGCCTTTCGCTTTTGCGCAGACAAAACCATCAGCAACATGTTAGACAGTTACCTTCAGATGACTCAAAGCGCACTCGTGCTACGTTGCCTTTGATTTTTACTTCTTCAACAGCGCCGCCTCCCGACCGCCTTGAGTTCTCAAAGTAATTCAAAACAGTGTCTTCCGTTGCATTTTGAGGTAGTCCTTGAACGAAGACAACACGAGTCTGCAAGAGCACGAGAGATACATGAGACAGAACAAATACTTTCTTGAGAAAATGAAATTAAATTACAGTACTAAGACAAAAGCTAGAATTATTATTATTGAACTGTGAGAGTGTTATTCTCCATAATTATAAGATTAATCTTTGCTGGAAAAGGTTTACAAGGAATATCAAAAATACCGATATAAGAATTTGAAGCTGTGATATTGTGCAGTGTACGCACGAGTGAATTTATGCTATGAATAACTTAAAGAAACTTTTCGACTCAGTAATGCTTTATGCGAAATGAAACACAGTAAAAAGTCTTAAAGATTCAGCTGAGGGTCTGACCTGATCTCCTGATCCGTCCTTAGCGTGGAATTCGTCAGTGATTGAATGGTGTGAGACTTCCACTGTTGTTCCATTCAAAGTGTGTGTTCTACCTAAGACCTTCTCTGCAACTGCCAAAACAATTAAAAAAAAGTAGGTAACGAAGTTCATAAAGAAATGAACCAATTGATGGATTGATTACTGAAACGAAAGGATTGCTGAATTGTCATCAATATAGAAAAAAGTTATCTGATTCATTGTTTTTCTTTGTACTATTCTAGTGCATGACAGGATATATACCATCTTTCATTACTCGAAGAAGGATCTTGCTTTCTTTCCTAGGCCACTCAAACACAATCTGTAATCACGACGAATTTACCGTGTCTTATAGTAAAAAGAATCACAATGAGTCAGTCATTAGAAATGCATAAGAGAGCTTTTCAGGTTGGGAGACTTTGGGGGGGAAGGGGGAGAAGGGGGGTAGGAGGAAGGGGGGAAGGGGGTAGGGGAAAGGGGGGCAGGGGGATGGGGAACGGGGAAGGGGGGAAGGGGGAAGTGGGAAGGGGGAGGGAAGAAGAGGGAAACTAAACGAGGATGGGACGAGATCATCAGCAATTTTACAGAACTTGGAAGGAATTGTGGACAATGGCAATCAGTGATAATTTTTTATCTAACCTTTATGTAAGATATCAAATAGCAGCCCTTATCAGATTTCAAAAGCAAATGTAACTTGTACTTAACGACTTACCACCAATATCTTTGAAAGTCACGAGAGCCATATTTTCTTCCGGCCGAAAAGTCACAGCTTCTACCTCTCCACCCCCAGAACGTCTCTCATTTTCAAAGTAGTTGCGAATGGAGTCTTCAGTGCTTTGTGCAGTAAGGCCAGTTATCTGGATAGTTTTGCTTGTATTTTCAGCATTATCGAGCAACTCGAGACTTACATGAAGTGTAGCACCATTCAGGATATGCTGATCATGCTTTACAACACTTTGAGCCACTTCAAAGAACAAGTAGTTAGGTGAGTATCTACGAAAGTTTAGAGTGTAATTTTTTTCCTCCAGCAAGGGCAATAACAACAACAATAACAACAACATCAACTATATTCTCTTTATGTAGAAATGACTACGAATGATAGGTGCTCAGATTTAGAGAATAAAAAACCTAACAAATTCAATAGGGCTTGGAAAGAGACACAAGACTACAATTTAAAATTACTTGAGCTTGAAAAACGTCTTCTTTTCATCTTACACATAATTGCATGATTGTTTACGCCAGGTGTCAAAAAATGTCGTCCCTAAAGATCTCACAACCATTTCCATTCAGCAAAAGTGATTATAAAATCGAATTAACATTATACATGTGACGTATATGGCCTGGGATAATTGAACATTACAAAATGATCCTCGAAAATGACAAAATCACAGAAAAAACAAGATTGAAACAATTTGGGCTTTAATGAGGTTCGAACCCAATTCTCCTTGCTAGCAGTTGGACACAAGAAACAACTGAGCGACGAAGCCCTATCAGACAACTCTGAATGCTATGCAGTTACCTTCAGATGACTCAAACAGAACTCGTGCTTCATTGCCTTTGATTTTCACTTCTTCAACAACGCCACCTCCCGACCGCCTCGAGTTCTCAAAGTAATTCAAAACAGCGTCTTCCGTTGCATTTTGAGGTAGTCCTTGAACGATGACAACACGGGTCTGCAAGAATATGAGAGATACATGAGACAGACCAGACATTTTCTTCAGAAAGTCAAATAAAATTTCACCGCAAAGACAGACGCAAGGATAAGAAACGAGGAAAATGTGTTTAACAGTGAGGGCGATATTATCTCAACCAAGCTTGATCCTGGCAGGAAAAAGGTTTACAAAGAACATCAATATACCGCTGTTAGTAGTTAAAGTCTTGAAATTGTGCAATGTACACACGAGTGAATTTATCCTATGAGTGACGTAAAGAAGCTTTTTGGCTCAGGGATGCTTCATGCGAGATGAAACACTGTAGGCAGTTTAAAGGGTTCAGTTGTGGGTCTGACCTGATCTCCTGATCCGTCCTTAGTGTGGAACTCATCAGTTATTGAATGGCGTGAGACTTCCACTGTTTTTCCATTTAAAGTGTGTGTTCTATTTAAGACCTTCTTTGCAACTGCCAAACAATTAAGAAAAGCTGAATGAATTACTGAATGAATAAAAGAGAAAAGAAAAAAAGAAACATATTACAGAACTTGCAAGAAATATATATTTTTTCTAAAGATGAAACTCATAAAAAAATGGACCAATTGATCGATTAATCACCCAACGGGTAGGAATGCTGGATTGTCATCAATGTGAATATAAGTTCAATTGCAGATCATCCATCAGAGAAATCCAAGCATCTGCAGTAAGATTCCCTCCTGGGGGTCAGAAGTGTTAACTTTTTTGCCCTTATGCCCTCGCACCTAACTCGCACTTCGCGCGCGCCCCTCACTTATCTACGTTTAATTGAAAAACGTAAAAAATTACACCTGTTCTGCAGGCTAACAGTAAAAAACTCACCCTCAACATCTTTGAAAGTCACGAGAGCCATATTTTCTTCCGGACGAAAAGTCACAGCTTCTACCTCTCCACCCCCAGAACGTCTCTCATTTTCAAAGTAGTTGCGAATGGAGTCTTCAGTGCTTTGCGCAGTAAGGCCAGTTATCTGGATGGTTTTGCTTGTATTTTCAGCATTATCGAGCAACTCGAGACTGACATGAAGTGTAGCACCATTCAGGATATGCTGACCATGCTTTACAACACTTTGAGCCACTAAAAAGAACAAGTAGCGAGGTCAGTATTTACGAAATCTTAGAGTGTAACTTTTTTCCAGCAAGGACAACAACAACAACAATAACAACAACATTAACAGTATTTTCTTCATGTACAAATGACAACGAATGATACGTGCTCAGATTGAGAGAATAAAAGCCTAAAAAATTCAATAGGGCTTCGAAAGAGACAGAAAACTATAATTTAAAATAAGCTGAGCTTGAAAAACGTCTTCTTTCATCTTACACATAATCGCATGATTGTTTACGCTACGTGTCAAAAAACTGTCGTCCGTTAAGTTCTCATAACCATTTCTATTCAGTAAAAGTGATTATAGAATCGAGTTAGCATTATACATATGACGTATATGGCCTGGAATAATTGAACATTATAAAATGATCCTCGAAAATGACGAAATCAATGCAAAAACAAGCTTGAAACAATTCAAGCTTTAATGAGGTTCGAACTCAATTCTCCTTGCTAGCAGTTGGACACAAGAAACAACTGAGCGACGAAGCCCTATCGGACAGCTCTGAATTGTATGCAGTTACCTTCAGATGACTCAAACAGAACTCGTGCTACATTGCCTTTGAGTTTCACTTCTTCAACAACGCCACCTCCCGACCGCCTCGAGTTCTCAAAGTAATTTAAAACAGTGTCTTCCGTTGCATTTTGAGGTAGTCCTTGAACGAAGACAACACGGGACTGCAAGATCACGAGAGATACATGAGACAGACCAAATATTTTCTACAGAAAGTCAAATAAAATTTCACCACAAGGACAGACGCAAGGATATGAAACAAGGAAAATGTGTTTAACAGTAAGGGCGATATTATCCCAACTAAGTTTGATCCTGGCAGGAAAAAGGTTTACAAAGAACATTAATATACCGCTGTTAGAAGTTAAAGTCTTGAAATTGTGCAATGTGCACACGAGTGAATTTATGCTATGAGTGACTTAAAGAAGCTTTTTGACTCAGGGATGCTTCATGCGAGATGAAACACTGTAGGCAGTTTAAAGGGTTCAGTTGTGGGTCTGACCTGATCTCCTGATCCGTCCTTAGCCTGGAACTCGTCAGTGATTGAATGGCGTGAGACTTCCACTGTTGTTCCACTTAAAGTGTGTGTTCTACCTAAGACCTTCTTTGCAACTGTGAAACAGTTAAGAAGTTTAATGAATTACTGAATAAATAAGAGAAAAGAAAAAGGGGAAACTTAACACAGAACTTACAAGAAATATATATTTTTTCTAAAGACGAAACTCATAAAAAAATGGGCCAATTGATTGATCAATCACCTAACGGATAGGAATGCTGGATTGTCATCAATGTGGAAATAATTTCAATTGCAGATCATCCATCGGGGAAATCCAAGCATCTGCAGTAAGATTCCCTCCTTGGGGTAAGAAGCGTTAATTTTTTTGCCTTTCCCCTTGCGCCTTCTTCGCACTTCGCGCGCACCCCTCACTTATCTTCGTTTGATTGAAAAACGTAAAAAAATTACACCTCATCTGCAGGCTAACAGTAAAAAACTCACCCTCAACATCTTTGAAAGTCACGAGAGCCATATTTTCTTCCGGCCGGAAAGTCACAGCTTCTACCTCTCCACCCCCAGAACGTCTCTCATTTTCAAAGTAGTTGCGAATGGAGTCTTCAGTGCTTTGCGCAGTAAGGCCAGTTATCTGGATGGTTTTGCTTGTATTTTCAGCATTATCGAGCAACTCCAGACTGACATGAAGTGTGGCACCATTCAGGATATGCTGATCATGCTTTATCACACTTTGAGCCACTACAAAGAACAAGTAGTGAGGTCAGTATTTACGAAATCTTAGAGTTTTAGAGTGTAATTTTTTTCTCCAGCAAGGGCAACAACAACAACAATAATAACAACATCAACTATATTCTCTCTATGTACAAATGACAACGAATGATACGTGCTCAGATTTAGAGAATAAAAACCTAACAAATTCAATAGGGCTTGGAAAGAGACAGAAGACTACAATTTAAAATTACCTGAGCTTGAAAAACGTCTTCTTTTCATCTGACACACAATCGCATGATTGTTTACGCCAGGTGTCAAAAAACTGTCGTCCGTTAAGATCTCACAACCATTTCCATTCAGTAAAAGTGATTATAAAATCGAATTAACATTATACATGTGACGTATATGGCCTGGGATAATTGAACATTATAAAATGATCCTCGAAAATGACGAAATCAATGCAAAAACAAGCTTGAAACAATTCAGGCTTTAATGAGGTTCGAACTCAATTCTCCTTGCTAGTAGCTGGGCACAAGAAACAACTGAGCGACGAAGCCTTATCAGACAGCTCTGAATGCTATGCAGTTACCTTCAGATGACTCAAACAGAACTCGTGCTACATTGCCTTTGATTTTCACTTCTTCAATAACGCCACCTCCCGACCGCCTCGAGTTCTCAAAGTAATTTAAAACAGTGTCTTCCGTTGCATTTTGAGGTAGTCCTTGAACGAAGACAACACGGGACTGCAAGATCACGAGAGATACATGAGACAGAGCAAATATTTTCTTCACAAAGTCAAATAAAATTTCACCACAAGGACAGACGCAAGGATATGAAACAAGCCGAGTTTAAAGGGTTCAGTTGTGTGTCTGACCTGATCTCCTGATCCGTCCTTAGCCTGGAACTCGTCAGTGATTGAATGGCGTGAGATTTCCACTGTTGTTCCATTTAAAGTGTGTGTTCTACCTAAGACCTTCTTTGCAACTGCCAAGCAATTAAGAAAAGTTGAATGAATTACTGAAGAAATAAAAGAAAAAAGAAAAAAAAGAAACATATTACAGAACATATAATACTGATAAGTTATCCTGTTTTCCAAAGATGAAACTCATAAAAAAATGGACCAATTGATTGATCAATCACCTAACGGATAGGAATGCTGGATTGTCATCAATGTTGAAATAAGTTCCATTGCAGATCATCCATCGGAGAATCCAAGCATCTGCAGTAAGATTCCCTCTCGGGGGCCAGAAGCGTTAATCTTTTTGCCCTTCTTCCCTCGCACCTTTTTCGCACTTCGCGCACGCCCCTCAGTTATCTTCGTTTGATTGAAAAACGTAAAAAAAAATAACACCTGTTCTGCAGGCTAACAGTAAAGACTCACCCTCAACATCTTTGAAAGTCACGAGAGCCATATTTTCTTCCGGACGAAAAGTCACAGCTTCTACCTCTCCACCCCCAGAACGTCTCTCATTTTCAAAGTAGTTGCGAATGGAGTCTTCAGTACTTTGCGCAGTAAGGCCAGTTATCTGGATAGTTTTGCTTGTATTTTCAGCAATATCGAGCAACTCGAGACTGACATGAAGTGTAGCACCATTCAGGATATGCTGATCATGCTTTATCACACTTTGAGCCACTACAAAGAACAAGTAGTGAGGTCAGTATTTACGAGATTTTAGAGTGTAATTTTTTTCTCCAGTTAGGGAAACAGCAACAACAATAACAACAACATTAACTATATTCTCTTTATGTAGAAATGACAACGAATGATAGGTGCTCAGATTTAATGAATAAAAACCTATCAAATTCAATAGGGCTTGGAAAGAGACAGAAGACTACAATTTAAAATTAGCCGAGCTTGAAAAACGTCTTCTTTTCATCTGACACATAGTCGCATGATTGTTTACGCCAGGTGTCAAAAAAATGTCGTCCCTAAAGATCTCATAACCATTTTCTTTTAGCAAAAAAGATTATAAAATCGAATTAACATTATACATGTGACGTATATGGCCTGGGATAATTGAACATAAAATGATCCTCGAAAATGAGGATATCACAGAAAAACGAGCTTGAAACAATTCGGCTTTGATGGGGTTCGAACCCAATTCTCCTTGCTAGTAGCTAGGCACAAGAAATAACTGAGCGAGGAAGCCTTATCAGACAGCTCTGAATGCTTTGCAGTTACCTTCAGATGACTCAAACAGAACTCGTGCTTCATTGCCTTTGATTTTCACTTCTTCAACAACGCCACCTCCCGACCGCCTCGAGTTCTCAAAGTAATTTAAAACAGTGTCTTCCGTTGCATTTTGAGGTAGTCCTTGAACGATGACAACACGGGACTGCAAGAGCATGAGAGATACATGAGACAGACCAAATATTTTCTCCAGAAATTCAAATAAAATTTCACCGCAAAGACAGAAGCAAGGATAAGAAACGAAGACAATGTGTTTAACAGTAAGGGCGATATTATCTCAACTAAGCTTGATCCTGGTAGAAAAAGGTTTACAAAGAACATTAATAAACCGCTGTTAGAAGTTAAAGCCTTGAAATTGTGCAATGTACGCACCAGTGAATTTATGCTAGAGTGACTGAAAGAAACTTTTCGAATCAGGGATGCTTCATGCGAGATGAAACACAGTAGGCAGTTTAAAAGGTTCAGTTGTGGGTCTGACCTGATCTCCTGATCCGTCCTTAGCCTGGAACTTGTCAGTGATTGAATGGCGTGAGACTTCCACTGTTGTTCCACTTAAAGTGTGTGTTCTACCTAAGACCTTCTTTGCAACTGTCAAACAATTAAGAAAAAAGAAAAAAGAGAAACATTTTACAGAACGTACAATAATTAATCTTTTTTTCCAAAAACGAAACTCATAAAAAATTGGAGCAATTATAATTGATCAATCACCTAACGGATAGGAATGCTGGATTGTCATCAATGTGGAAATAAGTTCAATTGCAGATCATCCAGCGGAGAAATCCAAGCATCTGCAGTAAGATTCCCTCGTGGGGGTCAGAAGCGCTAATTTTTTTGCCCTTCTGCCCTCACGCCTAACTCGCACTTTGCGTGCGCCCCGCACTTACCTCCGTTTGACTGAAAAACGCAAAAAATAAAAAAAAATTACACGAGCTAACAGTTAAAAACGACTTACCATCAACATCTTTGAAAGTCACAAGAGCCACATTTTCTTCCGGCAGAAAAGTCACAGCTTCTACCTCTCCACCCCCAGAACGTCTCTCATTTTCAAAGTAGTTGCGAATGGAGTCTTCAGTACTCTGCGCAGTAAGGCCAGTTATCTGGATGGTTTTGCTTGTATTTTCAGCATTATCAAGCAATTCGAGACTGACATGAAGTGTAGCACCATTCAGGATATGCTGATCATGCTTGACAACACTTTGTGCCACTACCGAGAACACAAAATGAGATTAGTGTTTAAAAATGTTGTATATTTGGGCTCGTTATATACTACTATAGTGTAACGCGTGCACAGGCTAAGTGCTCTACACAGGCTAAGTGCTCTGCCCTCACGCCTAACTCGCACTTTGCGTGCGCCCCGCACTTACCTCCGTTTGACTGAAAAACGCAAAAAATAAAAAAAAATTACACGAGCTAACAGTTAAAAACTCACCCTCAACATCTTTGAAAGTCACAAGAGCCACATTTTCTTCCGGCAGAAAAGTCACAGCTTCTACCTCTCCACCCCCAGAACGTCTCTCATTTTCAAAGTAGTTGCGAATGGAGTCTTCAGTGCTTTGCGCAGTAAGGCCAGTTATCTGGATGGTTTTGCTTGTATTTTCAGCATTATCAAGCAATTCGAAACTGGCATGAGGTGTAGCACCATTCAGGATATGCTGATCATGCTTGACAACACTTTGTGCCACTACAAAGAAAAAGCATTTAAATGACGATCCTTGAAATCTTAGAGTATAAATATTTTTTCAGCGAGAGCAAGAGCAAGAGCAACAACAGCAAAACTAAAAACAACATCAACTATATTTTCTGTATCTAAGAATGATAAGGACTGATACGTGCTCAGTTGTAGAGAATAACACCCTGACCTTTGGCCTCGAAAGAGAAGGAAGTATATACTTTTAAGTTAAATGACCTAAAATAATATTCCCTTCAGCTGGCACATGACCGTATAATTTTTTAAGCGGTTACAAGTGTAAAGAAATGTCGCCCCAAAATTCTCAGGACCATTTTCTTTTAGGAACAGTTATTATATCAAATAAAAAAAGTTAATATTATATATATATACACCTGGGGGTAATTAAAAAATGAAATTAAAAAATGTAATTGTAATGTAATGTTAAATGTAATTAAAAAATGAAAAATTGACCCTCGAAAAAGACGAAATGACAGAAAGATAAACTTGAAACAACCAGGCTTACATGACGTTCGCGCAGTATTCTCTTTGGGGTAGTTGGGAGTATAAAATAACTAAGCTATGCAGCCTCATCTTGGGAGCGAGGCAAATTTAGGTGGGTTCTTTGTTCTCGTTAGTGAGTCTCCACGTATTAACATATTTCACTTCCTGTATATCATCCGCAAGTGAAAACGTCATTTATCATAATTGCTGTCAGAGACCTTTTACAAAACAGCAGGCTCCCTCTTAACATGAGGCTCTGTAGCTCAGTTGGTAGCATTGCCCAATGAATAATTATTTTAGAGGCACGGCACGAACCTTTTCAGACCTCTCGCGGACTAAAATGCCAAACGCCAGCTACACATGTTATAAAGTTACCTTCAGATGACTCAAACAGCACTCGTGCTTCAGTGCCTTTGATTTTCACTTCTTCAACAGCGCCGCCCCCCGACCGTCCCGAGTTCTCGAAGTAATTCAAAACCGTGTCTTCCGTTGCATTTTGAGGTAGTCCTTGAGAGAGAACAACACCGGTCTGCAAGAGCACGAGAGATACATGTGACGGAACAAACATTTTCATGAGAAAATAATATAAAATTTCGGTACAAAGACAAAAGCAAAAATAACAGAAAAGAAACGATGTTTTTAACTGTAGGAACGATATTTTCAGAGATTAATTTACTCTTCCAAGGAAAGGTTTACAGGACCATCAAATACACCACTTTTAGACATTGAAGCTTTGACATTGTGCAATGTATGCTCGAATGAATTCATGCCAGGCGTTATCAAAAGGAAACTTTTCGACTAACTAATGCTCGGCGCGAAAGGAAACACAGTATAAAGTTTAAATGGTTAAACTGTGGGTCTAACCTGATTTTCTGATCCGCCCTTAGCCAGCTGGAACTCGTCAATGATTGAATGGCATGAGACTTCCACTATTGTTCCATTCAAAGTGTGTGTTCTACCTAGGACCTTCTTTGCAACTGTCAAACAATTAACAAAAATTACAATGATTAACCAAATGAAGTGAAAAGAAAGGAACAAAATAGATCAAACAATAAGGTTTTTTTCTTAAAATCAAAATTATAAAGATATGAATCAATTGATGGATTGATCACTGAAAGGATAGGATTGCTGGATTGTTATCAATATGGAAATAAGTTCAATTGCTTTTCATCGAAGCGAGAAATCCAAGGATCTGCGGAGAGATTCCTCAGGGACTCAAGATTTTTTCTTGGTCCCATACTTGCGACAAGACATGCATCACATCTCACTATTAGACAAGAAGAATGTTTCATCTTTCCTAGTTAATCTGAACAAAATAACATTTAAGGACTGGGAGGAACCACTCATCCACTTCAAGTTGGGAAGCATCCATTAAATGGGTGGAGAAGTAGTGGGAGCCTAACTTGAAACAAACATACAAAGTAATGCACTGGCTTTACTGAAGTACCATTGGTTGTGACTCACACCACTTTAAAGAAGGACACAGCCAGATTGCTCGCAATGTAACAGAACCAACGCGGAATTGTGCTGAATAAATACGACAGTTCTTCATCTTTTCTAATGTATGATAAGAGCAGCCCTTACTAGATTTAAAAGCAAAATGTAACTTGTACCAAACGACTTACCATCAACATCTTTGAAAGTCACAAAGGCCACATTTTCTTCCGGCCGAAAAATAACAACTTCTACCTCTCCACCCCCAGAACGTCTCTCATTTTCAAAGTAGTTGCGAATGGAGTCTTCAGTACTCTGCGCAGTAAGGCCAGTTATCTGGATAGTTTTGCTTGTATTTTCAGCATTATCAAGCAATTCGAGACTGACATGAAGTGTAGCACCATTCAGGATATGCTGATCATGCTTGACAACACTTTGTGCCACTACCGAGAACACAAAATGAGATTAGTGTTTAAAAATGTTGTATATTTGGGCTCGTTATATACTACTATAGTGTAACGCGTGCACAGGCTAAGTGCTCTACACAGGCTAAGTGCTCTGCCCTCACGCCTAACTCGCACTTTGCGTGCGCCCCGCACTTACCTCCGTTTGACTGAAAAACGCAAAAAATAAAAAAAAAATTACACGAGCTAACAGTTAAAAACTCACCCTCAACATCTTTGAAAGTCACAAGAGCCACATTTTCTTCCGGCAGAAAAGTCACAGCTTCTACCTCTCCACCCCCAGAACGTCTCTCATTTTCAAAGTAGTTGCGAATGGAGTCTTCAGTACTCTGCGCAGTAAGGCCAGTTATCTGGATAGTTTTGCTTGTATTTTCAGCATTATCAAGCAATTCGAGACTGACATGAAGTGTAGCACCATTCAGGATATGCTGATCATGCTTGACAACACTTTGTGCCACTACCGAGAACACAAAATGAGATTAGTGTTTAAAAATGTTGTATATTTGGGCTCGTTATATACTACTATAGTGTAACGCGTGCACAGGCTAAGTGCTCTACACAGGCTAAGTGCTCTGCCCTCACGCCTAACTCGCACTTTGCGTGCGCCCCGCACTTACCTCCGTTTGACTGAAAAACGCAAAAAATAAAAAAAAATTACACGAGCTAACAGTTAAAAACTCACCCTCAACATCTTTGAAAGTCACAAGAGCCACATTTTCTTCCGGCAGAAAAGTCACAGCTTCTACCTCTCCACCCCCAGAACGTCTCTCATTTTCAAAGTAGTTGCGAATGGAGTCTTCAGTACTCTGCGCAGTAAGGCCAGTTATCTGGATAGTTTTGCTTGTATTTTCAGCATTATCAAGCAATTCGAGACTGACATGAAGTGTAGCACCATTCAGGATATGCTGATCATGCTTGACAACACTTTGTGCCACTACCGAGAACACAAAATGAGATTAGTGTTTAAAAATGTTGTATATTTGGGCTCGTTATATACTACTATAGTGTAACGCGTGCACAGGCTAAGTGCTCTACACAGGCTAAGTGCTCTGCCCTCACGCCTAACTCGCACTTTGCGTGCGCCCCGCACTTACCTCCGTTTGACTGAAAAACGCAAAAAATAAAAAAAAATTACACGAGCTAACAGTTAAAAACTCACCCTCAACATCTTTGAAAGTCACAAGAGCCACATTTTCTTCCGGCAGAAAAGTCACAGCTTCTACCTCTCCACCCCCAGAACGTCTCTCATTTTCAAAGTAGTTGCGAATGGAGTCTTCAGTACTCTGCGCAGTAAGGCCAGTTATCTGGATAGTTTTGCTTGTATTTTCAGCATTATCAAGCAATTCGAGACTGACATGAAGTGTAGCACCATTCAGGATATGCTGATCATGCTTGACAACACTTTGTGCCACTACCGAGAACACAAAATGAGATTAGTGTTTAAAAATGTTGTATATTTGGGCTCGTTATATACTACTATAGTGTAACGCGTGCACAGGCTAAGTGCTCTACACAACTGCTTTATTAGAATACCATGAATCACGTGACTGCGGTCAAGGGTGTGCTAACCAATAGAATAAAGATTATGTAATAGCTAAGGTGTTTATCCGATAGGAACAAGCACTACAAAAACATTGAGAAACAACAACAGCAATATACTAGTGATCTACAAATAGTAATAAGTATATAAACCCCTAAAGGCGGCTTGTACTTCGGCTTATAATGTCTACGGCAGAGATGTTTTCCGAAAGATGTATATCTGGTCGGGGAGCCGGAAATTTGTGAGGAAAATGTGAAATTTTGAGGACAGTCTCCCAGCCAAGGACATCACCTTCACTTATTTTCGTATCGCTTTGACAACAAATTTGTTGACTTTTTTGTACTTTCCGAAGGAGCATTTGAGATCGGTTTTTTTAGTAATATTACTATCACTCTACTCCATAAAACGAGCACATTTCTTTGCGGTGCAAAGTAATAAAGACGAAAAAACGAAACTATTGTGTTGGGTTTTCCTCGCTGGCTTGTTTGTTTTCGACGGAAAAATCAGAGGAAAATATCGACGTAAACAGGGATTATTACGTTATAGCTGTCATTGATTTTGCACCACGTGTTGTAATGTGGCCGATAGAATCACTTGAAATTAATGGATGGGTTATAACGACTATTATTAAATTTTCAACTCCGAATATTGCATTTCTAGTGTTCTGATTGGATCACTCGACTCCAGTTATCAGCTCATATTCCAAGTCAGCTTATATGAAAATGCATTGCGTCAACTTTTGCAGTGTTGAAAAGAGCTCGGAATATCCGAACGTTCAGGATTTTTATGAAATTTGATACAACAATTTTTTCATTCGCACTTATTGGATACGAGATTGGTTATAGCCAACTCGGCGCCACTTGCCTCGTTGGCTATTTACCATCTCATGTCCAACGCGCGCTCATGGAATAATGGTTAATTATCAAAATATGGATCCTTAGGTAATGCAATTCAAGAGTTTTTATTGGCTTAGCCATCATAAGTGTACGTGTCAAAATTAAAACGCAACCAAAAAAAATTTCGCGCACTGAAACATTCCTTTTGTTCTTACAAAATAAAGTTGGGAAGATTGTTCTATAATTTGGGGCTATTTTAACATATCAATTATTCCACTCGTGCTTGTTGAATTTGAGATGAATAAAGGCAACTTCTTGGATATCTATCGTCTCATATCCATGGATCATGGAATAATTGTTTAATACGTCCTCCGCTTTATGCGAAAATAAAATCGATCTTAAAAAGGTCATTATATTGTTTAGATTACCTTCAGATGACTCAAACTTCACTCGTGCTACATTGCCTGCGATTTTCACTTCTTCAACGGCGCCGCCTTTCGAACGCTTTGAGTTCTCAAAGTAATTCAAAACAGTGTCTTCCGTTGCATCCTGAGGTAGACCACGAACAATAACAATACAGGTCTGGAAGAGCACGAGAAATACACGTGACCAAAGACCTACATGCCTTATATAGTGAAATATGAATTTGTATGTAATATTCTTGGGGCGACTCTTTGCAACTTATGGCCAATATACCAAGAAAATCTGAAAAATTCCTTTAGAGCCGGCTTAGGCTTGTTATTTTAAGTTATATTTGAGGTCATGCTGTGAGAATCCATGGTCAACCTTTGGACTAAACGGTGCTTGTTGAAAGATAAATGATGGTAAGCTTTATGAAGGTTAAGAAGGGGACTTAACCTTATTTACTGATCTTTCCTCAGGCTGGAACTCTTCCGTGAATGTTTGGTAGGAAACTTCCACCTCTGTCCCATTTATAATGTGTGGCGCTCTTCCTATGACATTCTGTGCAACTAAACAAAGTGAACAAAGACAAAACAAAATGAAAGTAAGACAACTACTTGTATTACACCTACAAACTGTAAATTGAATGTAACCTATAAAGAAACTGACGTATGTATCAATGAATGATTGATAATGATTTGTTAACGAAAGTGTGGGTCAACAAATGGCGAGGAAACATAGGAAACAACTGTTGGAGAATAAACGCAGTGAATTAAAATGAACTTGTTTTCAACGAGAGAATATGCACACGGGACCAGGGAATATCTGCACTGACACTGACAGAAAATACAGAGTATGATTACCACACGTTTAAAATCTGAGACTTTTAAGAAAAAATTAAGATCATTTGCTCATTCCATTTTACACCAGAGATTGTTTTGGTTGTGTGGATTGTATCAGAGAGAGGGTGTCGTATTGCTCTTACATTTACAATAAGGCATTGGGTAAAATATGGACTGGATCATTTTGGACCATTTTTTGGACCACTTTTTGGACCATTTTTTGAACCATTTTTTGGACTATTTTTTGGACCATTTTTTGGACCATTTTATAGGGGGGAAGCACACCATTAGTACTCAGGGAGGGGTGGGATACAGTCTACTAGTACTGAGGGAGGGGTGGAAGGCAGAGTGTTATTACTCAGGGAGGGGTGAGAGAAGGACTATTGCTAGGCAGGGAGAGGTGGGAGGTGGATGTAATAGTAAACACTACTTGCAGCTTTTATTCGATCGTACAAATTATCTTTGGTTTTTCGACTGACTTTTTGAATGTTCTTCATTTTTGTCGTCCTGCGAAAGCGAAACTGCCACGTAAACACTGGACTTTGATTTCTATTGAAAATATCGCGTTTAAGATCCTCTACTGTTGAGTTATGCCTGTGCCTTTTGAGTCGACTTGTGTACCATCAGTTGCTTCACGTTTCTCTTTGTGTATACAGTGTGTAACTACTAAATTTATCTGTCTTCCTTTTGTCATTCATCTTATCAGACGAGATCACGAAATTTCCGGTCCTTAGCCCTTAACTTAGAAGCATATAGAATTCACGAGCGCTCTTGCAATTTTAATGTCTATACCTTAACTATATAAAATAATCAGCAAACGATTTCGAAGAGGAATCGATATTCTCGTATCGAGCAAAAGCACTGCTTTGCATGTAATATGGGAAAGATGGGAAAGCGTAAATATCGATTTTATCTGTTTCGCAAACAAAGGAGTTAATCTCCCACACCGGAAATGGCGACCATGCATTCCTCACGACTCCTGTACGTTTGTTTTCCAATTTGCCCAGGCCACTGCCAATCACTTCTTGTGTAAAAACCTACGTAACCTGCTAAGTGGAAGTACAATGGCTACTGTTGCTTACCGATATTTTCCGTCAGCAAAACGTAGAAGTCAGTAAATGTGACCGATTCTGCCCGGAAAATTTTATTATCTGGAGCTTGGATATGTCAGGAGAGTTTCATTGACAGCTGGATTAACTGCACCCCGTGCTGTGAAACCATTATAAAGACATCGCGCTTTCGTCCGCTTTTTTTGTCACATATTAAAGGGAAACGTGAGGCAACTGAAAGATGATTCATGCTAAACCGTTGGTATCACTTTGCACTGGTACAAGTCGACCTAACAGGCACAATGCATATCTTAATAGTGGAGGATCGAAAACAGGAATGGAATTGGTGATATTTTCAATGACAATTATAGTCCAGTGTTTAAGTGCCAGTTTAGCATTCGCATTACAAAAGATTAAAGAAACGCTACGGCCCAGCGCAAAATTTTGACATACAAATAATCAGTCGAAAAGCCGCTCAAAATAAATTGTATGATTCAATGAACACTCCATAAATCAGTCGCAGTTACCAGTATATCAACTTCCCACCCTTCCCTGCGTACTAGTACTTCTTTCTCCACTAGTAGCAACAATCTGCCTACCATCCCTCCCTGAGAACTGAGAGTATGCATCCCACCCATCCCTAAGAAGTAATGTTCTGCCTCCCCCCCTATTGAAAAAATACTCCATATTTTACCCTACGCCCCTAGGCAGAGGGTAAAATATGGACTGGACCATTTTTTGGACCATTTTTTTTTGGGGGGGGAGGCTAACCATTAGCAGGGGTCGGTGGGATGCAGACTATCAGCATTCAGGGAGGGATGGTGGAGGACGAACTATCAGTTCGCAGGGAGGGGTGGGAGGTTTATGTATGAGTAACTACTACTAATTATCGAGTGTTCATTGAATCATACAAATTGTTTTGAGCGGTTTTTCGACCGACTATTAGTATGTCAAAAATTTTTGTGCTGGGTCGTAGTGTTTATTCCATTCTTGTCATGCGAATGCGAAACTGGCACTTAAACACTGGACTATAATTGTTATTGAAAATATCGCCATCTTCCACTGTTAAGTCATGCGTGTGCCTGTTTGGTCGACTTGTGCCAGTGCTAAGTGATACTTGTGAATCATCTTTCAGTTGCCTCACGTTTCCCTTTTTGTATGTGACTATGGACCTATCCGCGCTAGCGACAAAATTGTTAACATAGACAAATTTTTTTGTCATTACCAACACTTTAATAGGTGCGAATGGTTTGTCCTGACTCGACAATTTTTTGAGGCGGACAAATTTTCAAACGCATCGCCGACAAAATTCGTCCCTGTTAGATCGACTTGTGCCAGTGCTGAGTGATACCGACGGGTTAGCATGAATCATCTTTCAGTTGCCTCACGTTTCCCTTTTTGTATGTGACAAAAAAAGCGAAGTAAAGCGCGATGTCTTCATAATGGTTTCACAATATGGGGTGTAATTAATCCAGCTGTCAATGAAACTCTCTTGACATATCCAAGCTCCAGACCATAAAATTTTCCGGGCAGAATCGGTCACATTTACTGACTTCTACGTTTTGCTGACGGAAAATATCGGCAAGCAACAGTAGCCACCGTACTTCCACTTGGCAGGTTACGTAGATTTTTACACAAGAAGTGATTGGCAGCGGCCCGAGCAAATTGGAAAACAAACGTAAGAGAGTCGCGAGGAATACATGGTCGCTATTTCCGGTGTTGATGATTAACTCCTTTGTTTGTGAAACAGATAAAATCGATATTTGCGCTTTCCCATCTTTCCCATATTACATGCAAAGCAGTGCTTTTGCTCGATACGAGAATATCGATTCCTCTTCGAAATCGTTTGCTGATTATTTTATATAGTTAAGGTATAGACATTAAAATTGCAAGAGCGCTCGTGAATTCTATATGCTGCTAAGTTAAGGGCTACGGACCGGAAATTTCGCGATCTCGTCTGATAAGATGAATGACAAAAGGAAGATAGATAAATTTAGTAATTACACACTGTATACAGAAAGGGAAACGTGAAGCAACTGATGGTACACAAGTCGACTCAAAAGGCACAGGCATAACTCAACAGTAGAGGATCTTAAACGCGATATTTTCAATAGAAATCAAAGTCCCGTGTTCACGTGGCAGTTTCGCTTTCGCAGGACGACAAAAATGAAGAACATTCAAAACGTCAGTCGAAAAACCGATGAAGATAATTTGTACGATCGAGTAAAAGCCGCATTAACAAGTAGTGTTTACTATTACATCCACCTCCCACCTCTCCCTGCCTAGCAATAGTCCTTCTCTCACCCCTCCCTGAGTAATAACACTCTGCCTTCCACCCCTCCCCCAGTACTAGTAGACTGTATCCCACCCCTCCCTGAGTACTAAGGTGTGCTTCCCCCCTATAAAATGGTCCAAAAAATGGTCCAAAAAATAGTCCAAAAAATAGTCCAAAAAATGGTCCAAAAAATGGTCCAGTCCATATTTTACCCTATGCCTTTACAATAATGGAACAATGGAAACAGAGTGGAACACCGTAGAATATATATACATATAAATGTGGGGTAGAGTCTACCTTGGCATAAAGTGCTCAATGCTGTGAATGCTGTGGTAGCAGAGCTGAGTATATATAAGTGAAAGAATCAAAGAGGACGCATCGATTCTCTGTTACTCTGAGTTTCGCGCCTAGGCGCTCGTCAGACAGAACTTTCTGTCAGACGAGCGCTTAGGCGCGAAACTCAGAGTAACAGAGAATCGATGCGTCCTCTTTGATTCTTTCACTTATATGTATATATATATATATATATATATATATATATATATATAATGTTTCAAAAATGTTGCATTTTGAAAAAATATATGATGTGTATACTTTATGCATATTTTCAAATTGTAGCGTTTTTGAAAACGGGTGTATCCATATAAACGCTAAAAAAAGGGGGAAAGAAAAACCTTCCCTCCCTGAGAAGGAACATGATCACGTGCTATTTTTTAATCAGTGCTCACAAATTTTTCAAAGCTGTATATCCAAGGGATTGCACAAATTATTTGAGTGAAGTAATCAAATAGTAGTTGTGTAAGAATTGGTTCATGCTTAGCGAGCGTACGTCGAGTTATGAATGCACGCATTCAAACGGTCATGATGGTTGATGATAGTTTCAACTATCGCACGCGTTTTAACACGAACTATCATGCTCTGTCATCGACTATCATCGGCTATCATTAACTATCATGTAGTTTGGACATGTTCAAATTTGACATGGTAGTTGATGACAGTTTTTTTTTCCGTTTGAACGAGCGGATGAATGATAGTTTTTCGGTCGGCAGTTTTGCCAAAGACGGACTCAACCCGAAATAGCAAATGGTAAAATGATAAATTTCGCAGAATGTTTCGCAGTCCATTCACATCATCCCCTGGTATAAAGGCTACAGTATCTTCAATTCGAAATGTCTTGATTATAATTTGAAATGTCACCGAGATTGCTGACCTCAGCGCGCGCTAAATTTGTTTACAATTACACGATCGCGTTTCTTGATTTTGTCAACTATTATCAACTACCATGACCGTTTGAACTGGGTTCCGTTCGATTGCGTCGAGAGGGACTCTAACTTCTTGAGTGCTCTCCAAACTTCCCGAGTGCATTCAGAACTCGATGCTTGCACAGCTAAAGCACGAACCAATTATTTCTTGATTATAATTTGAAATGCCACCGAGATTGCTGACCCCAGCGCGCGCTAAATTTGTTTACAATTACGCGATCGCATTTCGTGATTTTGTCAACTATTATCAACTACCATGACCGTTTGAACTGGGTTCCGTTAGACTGCGTCGAGAGCGACTCCAACTTCTTGAGTGCTCTCCAAACTTCCCGAGCGCATTCAGAACTCGATACTTGCACAGCTAAAGCACGAACCAATTATTTTATAACATAGCCTGTGGACAAGAAAAAGACAAGACAAAAACGACCACAGAAGAAAAATTTGGAGACCAAAGCTTATTTAAAGAATTGTAAATTTGCTGCATAAAAGCGCAAAAAGAACATTCCTCTTGCATGTGCGAGACCGTGTGGTCGTTCAGCATGCTTGAATCAATCGTAATTTATTAGCCGAATTTAGAGCAAGAAAATTGCGTAACCTTTTTTGCGTTAAGTACCTGACAACCACGCACGGTCTGAAATAGACTAAATACCCGGCATTCAGAAATTTCTACAAAACTTCAAGTGAAATATTCTTTCAAACTTCAAGAGAATATCAGATGTTTTCAGAGAAATGTCAAGCGATTCCAAAAATAAATTTGTTTTTTGAGCGAACATTCTCCCAGCTTGAGCATCTTATAGTATCGCTCGGTTGTCGACTAAGAAATTGTTCGCTTTTGATCAGACAGCCGGACACGGTCTCAAATGACTAAATGGCCAGCAGTTGGAAATTTTCACCAAAATGCCACTAAAAACTCCAGAGAAACCTATCGAGTATATTCGATGTTTGTTTAGAAATGCCAAGCGATTCTAAGAATTGTGTTGGTTTTCTTAGTAGTCACACTTAACGTGCCAAACATGTTGTAAGGCTTGGGAGGTCACGTTGGTTTCGTCAATAGAATGTTGTCTTCGAGACCATTGTCGCGTGACAGTAATGGGACAGCTTCAAGTTCAGTAAATATGGAGGGAAACTATGCAGAAAACCTCAAATAACCTATTAAGAAAATCCGATATTTGTTTAGATAACACTTATGATTCTAAAACTATTTTGTTTTTTAGTGGATAAACTTTCCGAGCAGAACAGAGCACAGTCAAGACTTCTCTATCTGTGATTTTAGGCATGCGGACAAGAAAAGACAACCACTTCATAAATAATTCGAAACCAAAGCTTATCCAAAGAATTGTTAATTTGCTGCCTAGAAACGCAAAAAGAAACAGTTATTTGCATGTACGAGACCGCATTTTAGTATACTTAAATCGTTGTTCAATAGAATTCAGAGGAAATTGCGTGGATTGGTGTTGAAAATTCTGAGAATTTTGCCTTCGGCGAAGTTATTTAATGTCGACTTTAAAATTGAAAGGTACTTTAAGACATATCAACAAAATGGTCCTGATTTACCATTCGAAAAGTGAAGCTAAAACGTACCAATTCGTGGCATTTACGAAGCTTGCGTGGTAGATTTATTTCACTCGATTGTTGTTTAAAATTGCGTAGCTTTGTGTTGAAAATTCTAGGAATTGTACGACTTTGAAACAAAATCTTCCATTGAAATTTTGTGACTTATCAACGCTTGAAAATGATATTAAGAAGAGTTCCAATGTTGCATGCCTCAAGAGGAAAAGCTCAGTTTACCTTGTTCAGCAATAGTTTGCATCGTGTTTGAGAATGATCTATCGTTAAGTCCAAAGCAAATTTTGTCGCTCGAAAGAGCTACATGCGCATTGTTTTTTTCGAAACAAGTATTATTTATCAGTTTTACTTGTCATTTTGATCTTCTATAGGTCTTACTCAATCGGGATGGATCGGAAAAAACAATCATGAAAGGTATGAAACCTCACAGCCGACCAAAACGAAAACTTCCTGCTAAAGTGAAACTGCTTGCGTAATGTCATTTATGCACCATAGTAGCTCCACAGAAACTAGGAAGGACGTGCGGGCACGGGCACGTCATGTCATTAAATGAAATGGTAAATACGCTCCGTGTAAACAGGAATGCCGCCCTTGGAGAGTAAGTCGCGCCCGAATTGTACGTGAAGTACATTCAGAAATAGCTCTCTGCGATATTTTGGATCAGGGAAAGCTTCATTACAGCCATATTATGTACAAATTTGATTGTTACGATCAGTTAGTTTGTGGTGCTGCTTTTACGGACATCTGGAAACATTTGAAAGTGAAAGAGGAAGTGTTAAAAAAGGGAAATTTAAACCACATCGCGGAGGGAAAGATAACAAATAAATTTAAACAGATCATTAAAAGGAAATTTCAACTCACCATCGCTTTCTTCGAATGTAATGACCGCTTCGCTTTCATCCAAGTCCACCGAGCTGATATCTCCACCTCCAGATTGTTTACGTGATTGGAAATATATCATTAATTCTTGCTTGGATATCTCTCTACCGATAGCTCGAACGTGTAAAGTCCGATCTTTATCCATGTTTACAATGGTATGGCATTCCAAACTTCGAAAAACAACTATATGATAGTCAAGGTCCCCATCGCGTGAAACCGAAACTTCTCTGAAGCCCTGACTCTAGGTATTCGCAGAAATGTTAAATCACCCTAGAGCATCTTGGTTATGTCATCACAGGTCATCCGCGTAATCGTACGGTGGACCATGAAGGGTAAATGTTTTGCATGTCTTTAAAAATTAGTCTAGTGGGATGAACACTAGGAATCTTGGTGTAGAGCTTTATCGCTTAGAAAAAAAATAGAAGAATAGTATTTTTCCCTCCCATTTGATAGATAATTTATATCTATCTAAATTTCCTTACAACAAAAATATAATATCAATTGAACTAACACCAGCTAGATAGCTTTTCTTTCAATTCCTATGAGCTCCTCACGAGGCATAACGAAAAAATCAGAAAGGTCCTATCCTTCACCTCTGCAAATTGCTCAGGCTCCAATTTCCGGGAATTCTATGACAAAATTAAAATTCTAAGAGGAGCGAAAAAGATAAGTGACTGTATGTGCAGAAATCCGTGTTCGTTTCCATGCCATCATTCTCCCACTTGGCCGATGGCAACATAGTGTAAGGGAATCTGAATAACCCAGTAAAAAGTGCCAAGAGTGGCCATAAAATTCGATGCGTGACTGTTAGGAAGTATGCCTTTCCGCTTCAGAATGTCGCGTTTAACAGTCAGGGTATCAGCTTCGTCTCAGGGGAAAATAGGACTCCATAAGCATCAAAACGAACAGTAATCTGATACAATTTCAGAGTAACGTGTACCGGTGGTTTAGTGTAGTAACTACAAGTGGATTGCGCGACTTGTCACGCTAGACCATTGGGATCTATCAGCCACGAGGTCACAACCAGGACACAGCTGCAAATGAATGGTTTGTAGACGAATGCTGGAAGGAAGTCTTCACCCACGATAGCAAAGGTACATCTCTCTCAGGATCGCGCCAGGCACTAACATCGGCTCTTGTGTCCGGTCATCGTGTCTATTTCCAGATCACGCAGTGGAATTACTACACAGCAGAAGCTGACAATCTGTCCTTGAGAAATTCTCACGTGACAGCCCAGGCTTTACATCTTGTTCCTTTCTGTCGACTAATGTCTGCACTAGAGTGACACAATGAGTAGTTGATCAATAGATGTGAATTCACCAGAAAACCAAACTGACTGATTAAGTATACTGACATTGAGCTGAGTTTTGAGTTTGAGCTCAATTAACTTGATTTGATTGAAGTGTCCGAGAGTTAGCAAAGATCCTGTGTATCATTGACAGGTCTTGATGGTAAAAAATGCATAAGCGCCTTTATTTCAAATGCGTGCTAAACTGCCTACATTTCATTATGGCCTTGACTTTATCATTGAACATAGAGAGCTCCATTTAATGTTGGCGGTTTACATTGGCTATAGCTTTGCCAGCGCGGTCTTGCCTAGACCGCTCTTGTCCAGTTAGCTATTCTTCCTCAAGCTTCGGCCGAACTGGAAGACATATGAAAACTAACTTGACCTAAAGAGGCTTCCACGTATTTAAGCATTAAAACTTGAATTAAACGCGTCATCCCCTGCCTCCCATTCTAGATCTGCTCCTATCCCCAATGTCGTGTTATTGTTCTCTGTTCAAATATCTGGTGGGTGTGGCACAAAGGCCAAAATTTTTGCCCGAGTATATGGAGTTATCAACATAATTAAAAAATGGCGTCTGTCATTGGACTGTAGGCTAAAATGATCTGGTTGGTTTTTCCTTTTTTCCGCACCAGCCTTGGAAAAAATTAAAGCCTTGAAGACCGCACAGACGAAGGGGAAATGAGCGGAAGAATACTTTATTGGAAAGAAAAAGGCGCCAAGGTCTTAAAATCGACATGACAAAGATCCCAACGACCGATTTAAAAAATATTCCGTGGGACCGTATGCTAAAATAATCATGCTGTTTTTTCTTTCTTTTTGCTTCTTTATTGATCAAACTACATCTTTGTAGACCTCACACACACAGAGCAGATATGCTGGAACTGAATAAACGGGCCTCAAAGTCCTAAAATCGATGAGGACAAGATGTCAGTTTGTTTTGTTGCGTCGCGTACATAATTTTAATAATGTCTTCAGTTGATTCTGCATATCCGTTCGGCTGCCGCTTGGCCATATTTTACACATCTTTGGCGGCTGATTAACCATGTTTGGTGTTTTAAATATTTCATCGGATTTGACCTTTCTTTTTTTGTCACGCCTTGATGTAATTTGGTGTTTCCCGCTATCGAATTTGATTTTGCTTCCCATGAAAAAGGCCAATATGGAAAATAGATGATAAAAGTATTTCCTTGCAAAACTATTCATTCCATGGTTTACGAAGGACACAATGCGCGAAGGCGTGCTCGTGAAAAACTCGTCAGGAGGGTTTGGTAATAAACTTTATTTGACGTATATAACTTTGCACTTGGCACGAGTGTTCACTGACAACTGCACGTGAAAGTGCCTAATAGCTAATTAACTATTGGCTATGAACCACCGTCTATTGTGAGATACCCCTTATGTTATCATATTTACTTGAGAGATTATGGAGATCATACCTTAGGCGGCACTAAAAGGTCAGACTGACACGCATTTTAAGAAAGAAAACTAGGCTCGCTATCAGTGGAATGGGTACTAAGGTCAGTGTTAGTTAGGGTTAGAGTACCAAGAGTACTCAACAAGACTTAAACCTTCTGTCGTCCCACATGTATTTGCATCGTTCTTAAAACTATAACACTTTTGGTCAGCACCTGACATTGCTGTTGATTCGTAATATCCTCTATTTCTGCTAAGTTTGAACTACATCGGTGGTTTGAGCTTGATGAACCTTCTGCCTGCTTCTCCCATGGAAGCAATCTCAAAGTTAAAAAAAATGCACTCTATACCTCCAAAGAAAAGGGATAAAACTGGTTATTCAAAGTCCTTTAACGACCTTTTTTTTCTCATTTAAAAGTAATAAGATAATCTGGATAACACTGGTTATCGTAGAACACAACGAATATGGTTGGATTTGAAGGGTTATCCACAACAGTGTCATAAGCATCGGTAGCGTCACTTCCCTTGGGAGGCGGAGTAATCATTCCCTGTCGTCCGGTCGTGTATTCACCGGCAAGGACACGTGCAAGATACATGTAACGGTTTCCTGTCCCATCAGGTGGTGAATATGTCTTTTGCGTGGAATAGGATGCATCTCGAGCAAAGTAAACACCATTTCCATACACGGTGGCTAAAAAAAAAGAAAGCAACCGGTAAATAACATCGTCCTTCTTCTTGCGGGCATTTAATTTATTTTGTTTATTCTTTCCGATAACATTCAAACATTCCATGCTATTTAAACGCTAACTCAAAGCTACTGAGGTTTACAATGAATGTCTAGAACAAGATAATAAGACATCTTCTTTTAACTTTCAAATTCGAGTGATCACCAAAACTAATTACCCTAGCTAAGGAGGACACAAAGGACGTAATATTCGTGTCTTCATAGAGAAAAGTTGGCCTCCTGAGTCGATTATCTTGAAATGTGTCAGTCGTGGAAGATTATGTTTTAATCCCAAGTAGTTATTTTTTATAGGAAATGAAGAAAAAAAATCATGTAGGTATAAACTTCTAAAATAACAATGAACTTAATAATTACCATTTTTGCCACAGTAGCTTCTGTTGAAACCGAATTTGTTGATGGTGGGGCAGCTGCTTCCCGCTGTTCCATGGAAGAGTAGTTTTTCATTGCTAGCTTTTTTATGTTCCATCTGGTCCCGTCTGACCATGTATTGCCGGTACAGGACAGGGTTTTGTACCCTTTCGATCTTGATAATGTTAACAGTACACGTCTTGCGCACGTCTTCTGCTACCTTTTTGTACTCGCTCGCGTTAGGGTCTAATAGCACTTGGTGTACCTCTTTCTCTTTTCCAGAGCCATCCTTTGGGTGCACATCCCACTCCAAGGGTAATGGAACACCTGATTGAAAAGATTTGATCTGACTTGAAATTCATATCAATTAGCACAGTTCAATATACAATAGAGATAGAATTTAAAACGACTTTGATATATAGGTGTGCATAACTGTAAAATATGTATTACTTTTCAGTTCAGCTGCACTGTACCTTTCCCAATCTCTTTTCGAACGACGACTCTCACTTCTCCATCGTCGAGGCAGGTTTCCTTCATGTCCTTGAAAACAATTTTGCATTTTGCATCATCGATTGATACAATAACGGAATCTTTTCCCTCGCGAAAGGCTTCTTCGATCTGCAAATTAATACTGGGCTCATAGGGCTCTGGGGTTTCATCATCATCGCTGTCATAGGAGAACCACTGTACATTTTTGGAAAGAAGCTCACCAACACCTCTCGTGTGATCTTCCTCGATCTTCTGGTTGAGTACTTCGTAAATTGTAGTGGCCACCTCAAGAACGTCTTCTGCATCACCTCTTACAGATATGCGACTAATCGTCTGCTCGATGTTAACATTGACGTCGTATTCAGCTTCCAATCTCTTTATTTGTTGTGTTTGCTCCTTTGAAAGGTTACATATTGGTTCACGCTCAATTACTTTCAGCGTGCAGTGATCAGCCACATCCTTTTCTATTTTCTTGATGACCTCGTCGATGTCTTGCTTGGTGCTTGCGAAAATTTCTATGTAGCTGAAAGGCTTTCCTTTTCCGTGAAACATGCGCATCGATGGCATAGAACGTGAAGACGCTGAGCCACTTCGTCCGAATCCAAACCATCCAGCAAGCTTTGAGAGAAAACCTGTCCCACCTTTCGCAGAAGACAAGCTCTCTTCCATTGCAGTTTGGAACACAGTTAACATGTGGGGCTGATAGATTACAATGCGAATTAGAGCAATGAATGCAGGTTCCTCTCGAGCAAACTTGAAAATAGCAGCCATCATCCCCTCTGCAGCCTCTTTGGCATCTTTATTGATGTTCCCTGTTCCAACAGCTGGAAATGAAATCGAGGTCAATCCATCCGACTCAGCTTTTCGCAAACACGTCAAAATGCAGTCACTTATAGAACGCATGCTCATGCCGTAATCTGGAACCATGTGGTAAATTTTTCTCACTTGAAGCTTTCCGGCGCCAGAAACCACCACAGAGCCTGGCTTCTGGGACCCCATAGCTGAGCATTCTGCTTGAATAGTTGATCCTCCAGCAGCTAGGATAGCCTTTCCTACACCACCCCCCATTGCAACATCGAGCTCGCTGTTCGATAAGGTCGCGATTGCATCAGTTACTTCTTTTGTGATGTTACCAGTCTCAGCTTGAACAACAACATTGCCAATAATTATTTCGGGTTGGGAGGGGTTTAATATTACAGGCTCTTCCCCCAAGGTATCGTCAACATCATCAAGGGTATCTACATTAGATCGTTTGGCGCCAACACTGCTCCGACCTCGACGTTTCTTCTTTCCACTTTTCGGATCTACTGTTCCCGCTGGTGGCTGCAGTGGAGTTGAGCCTACACCACCTCTTTTTTGCAGTTCGGTCTGGAAGGCTTGCACTGATTGCAAATCTTTATCATACACGACCAAATGGACTTCTTTCAAAGTGCTGCTTGGATTTTTCTTACTGAAGGATAATACTTCATCAAAGGAAGCTTCAGCCACGCAATCACGGGGAAAGTTGAGGTTCCCAGTCCCAATTGCGGGGATGGAAATTGTTAAGAGACTCCTCTTTTGAGCTTCTTCAAGACATTTCTCTATGATACTCCGGAGTACCTGCAGATAAGATATTTACTCTTCAAAATACTTGTACCTTACTGATGATTATAACGATGGTGTCTTTGTTAAATTTGAAATTCTTTTGCACTTGAAATATCCGCACAGATGAACTCAGAAACTGTTTGAAGGCGTTTTTGCAATACAACTCCCTCTATTTCCGTTCAAAAAGTGCATTTTTCAACCCTGTAAATCTTAGCCTATATGGAGTTAATGGAAATGGACCGTACTCCGTACAAGAATCTGTTTGAATGGTCAGGGGCCTCTTCTATTAAGGTAGGCGGGTAAGTGGGTAATAATAAGCTGACTTATCAAATCTTTCATTACCAGAAAAAAAGATGATATTCGTGCTTACCTTCTCGCCCGCTCCGTTCTCCCATTCAGCAGATGAAGTATGGAAAACGTGCTTGCACGCAAGATTTGCCCCGCTTGTAACCACAATCTCCCCGGTATCTACCTTGCCAATCAGTTTACACTCTTGTTGTAGCTTGGGACCAGCAGCGGCACTCAGGGCCATTGCACTTGCGTTCTTACTTAGATCCAGATCCGTCGAGGTTGAGTTGACGATAGCATCAACCTGAAGAAAGCCAACAAGATATCAAATTCAGTTCATCGACAACTTGTCTAAATTTTATCCATAAGCCAAGCTGGATGGACACGGGCTGTTTTAAGCGGCCTAGTAAAAGCTTTATGCAGGAGCATACCCTGAGGATGCTTGATTCATTTGGATATGTTTGAGACCAACTATAATCACATGTAATCGGTTTTTTTTTTTGATAAAATTGAACGTGGAATCACTCTTATTCGAAGAATATAATGTGACTTACTTTTTCACTTGTCATATCACCAATGACAAGAACCAATTCTAGACCTTCAGCGGTTTTCATAACATTTGGAGCGGTATTAGAAGAAACTGTTGCTGAGGAAATATCTAGGATTGATGAAACTCTTCCTTTCTCTTTTTCTTTCCTTTTAGGGCCTGCAAACGATTTATAATTGGGATCGTTGAGAAATTTAGAATCCATTTCATTTGCTATGGCCTTTACGACACCATCGTCGATACTGGTAAACTGAACCTCGGACAGGAGACAACTCGGGTTTTCTTGAAAAAAAGCAAGCACAGATTCGACCATAATTTGGGCGCACAGTTCACGTGGAAATTCAAAGACGCCTGTGCCAATAGCAGGAATGGCTACTGAGTTATAGCCTTTCGCAGCGTCCAGGGCATTCTTTACCGCATAGCTTAAAATCTTCTCTTCTCTTGGAGTTTTCCCCATCAATTTTTCCTGTGCTGCTTTTTTCTCCCATCGTGGCCCCACAGCATGAATTACTTTTTGAAAAGGTAGTTTTCCTGCAGACGTGACAGCCACTTGGCCGTCCAATATTGGTCCTCTGTCAATGACAAACCGATCACACTCTGCCTTGAAGGCCTCTCCCGCTCTTTCATAAACGGTTTTTGAGACACCACCCACGTGATGAAGCTTTGAGTTAGCAGCACTAACAATCACATCCACGTTGCGATCGCAGATGTTATCTTTGAACACCAGAATCCTTTTTCCGTCCGGAGTGAGAAGTTCGTACAAACTCTCCTTTTTCTTTTCTACTTTTGTTTCTTCCGTTACTTCCTTTGCATTATCTTTGCTTGGATTACAGTATTCAATTACGCACTTATTTTCATTCTCCAACATGCTCAGTAACTTTTTGCCTTTACTGCGATCAAGCACTTTACGCATCCCAGGTTTGCTGACAGGCACCTTTTGACTTTGAACTTTAGATGCAAGATCTTGAATCAGTTCCTTAGCTTTGTCAACTCCACAGCTGGTACCTGAGACAACCAAATGCTCTTCATCTTCATCTGCCAAACCCTTTATTCGCGTGGAATATTCTTTCAGTTCCTCTTGTATTTGCCGAAGTTCCTGTTCGCAGTACTTCACAAGAAATCGGCGACAACCTTTTGGAAGTGTCACAGCGCTACTGATAATGGTATTTTCTGTGAGGAAACGTTTGACAGCCTTAACAGCAACCGGAACATCCTCCTTTACGCCCACGAGGCAAATATTCTTATTGCCTCTATCAAATGATAGTGTTAAAATGCGTTTTTCTGTTATTTCTTCTTTCAGCTGATGCCACTTTCCGCTTTTCTCAAACTGAACTTGATCTTCATCCAGGTCAACGCATTCTTCAACTATCAAAGTTTTCACTAGATCGCGAGCTTTCTCTGCGACATCACTTTCCGTCCCCACTACTGATAAATCTCCGTTTCTCTCGCCAAAGGCTATCATGGCTTGTAAATTGCTGGCCGTGAACATATCTCTCATGAATGCCTGACAGGGCGTACTTCTAAGCAAGGCGACAGCATTCTGTGGTAAGTTTAGCTTCACTTCTGACATTTTAGCAACTGCCTCCCAAATGGCTGCACTCACCTTATGGATGGTTTCAGGAGGACCTCGAATTTGAACCTTTCCCTTTTGAAGTAGAATGGTCACTTCAATTTCTTCATGTCGACTTTCCAGTTCCTTAGCAAATTCGAGATTTTTTAAGAACTTCAAGCGCATATATGGAATAGACATTGTTTTTTCTATTTTCGATGCCTCTCTCCTCAGCTTTTTGTCAATCTCTTCCATCATTTCTTCCAATTCTTCGGCAATATCCTCGACATCTTGCTTCTTCCCAACGAAAAGGATGACGTGCTGCTCAGAGATGTAATCAATTCTTAGCTTTTCATTCGCTGGACTTTTACTTTTCTTGAAGTTTTCAACTACATAATTCCAAGCCTGCGGAGGAACACGCGTAGAGCTTTTAACAAACTCAGCGAGGAGAGAAGCAATAGCCTCACATGCCTCATCGAAGCTGCACTTATCTCTTGAGGCCTCATCTTTGGGTGTGACTGTGACGCTGTTGGTGCTTTCTATCCAGATTATCTGAACACCATACCTGTTTTGAACTTCTGTCAGATCAGCTTTGCAGTGTTCAAAAATGAACTGCATTTTAACTACATCTACAGTGATATTTTGCACCAGTTCAACGTCAGCTTTAACTGGCTGAGGTTTTCCAAGTAAAGAGTGATATGGCCTGACATCCAATTGTGCATCGCCAATGGAGTGACTCCTCGCCACGACATTTAAAACAGCTGAAATAGATATTCAAAATATTTTAAGGCTATCAGAAAAGACAGGGAAAGGCTACTGCTAAATGAATTCGTTGTGGACCCTAGTTCTTCATTGCTGTGTATAATTTACAACCATCTGAACCTGTCTTTAAGCTAAAAAAAGCTAAGCTTCACAGAGTAGTTCCTGTTGAAAATGTAGGACTCGATTTTAGTCGTATTTCTAGTGGATAGGTAGAACCACAACAGAGATCATGTAGATTGCGCACACAACTCGTTATCTCATGAGGACTGGTGTCTTCTTTGGACTGAAAATTAGGCGTTTCTCGATACTTCTGACAAGGATAATCGGGACATTTTATTTCAGACCAAAGGGAAAGTAACTGACTCTCTTTTTAATCCCTCTTTTTAATACGGTAAGTTATGTTACACACCTTTTGGGTCTTCGAAGTGAACCAACGCCCATCCTTCCTTTAGATTGAGCTCCACACTGCTTACTTCACCACCGTTGTTCTTTGGACTCTCGAAGTAATAGCGTACAGTATCCTCAGTAGTTGTTTCCTTGCTAAAACCCGATACTTGCACGCAGTGACAAACTGGAAGTTGCTCTACTATTGGGATTTTGCCCTCCAGTGGCTTTCTGGAGATCATCTTTGTAACAGCTTTGTAATCTATATATTTTCGGAAGAAAACGATATATAAATATTAAGAGCAAAAAGCTTTAGACTATTTCAAAACGAAACATAGAACTAGATTTGAAGCATCTTAGGAGTACACAAGGGCTATAAGAGTAGTCGGGCTGTTATTTCAAAAATTCAAAATTACACATCAGATTATATATCACTTTCATCGAATGATCGTGTATTAGTGGAGTAATTTCCTCTTATAAAACGGGAGTAGAATATTTTAACCGAGCCTATTTGATAAAACTAAAGCCGTAACAATGAGCTCGAGAACCTTAAAATTTCACCGGCTTCAAAGGGTTAACACTCAATAAAAAATATTTAAAAAAAGAAACAATGTTTACGTTACGCTCGGGGACAACAATGTAAACGCTATGCATATTCCACTTCTACTAAATGAGGATACCGTATTTCTTAACAAATTCATAGAACGCTTATTATCTATAAGGAGGGCGCATAATCCAGGTGGAGTGCACCTATTAATAAACTATTTACAAGTACTGATTCTGCTGTAGTTGAAGCTCAAATGAAGTGGCAATGGAAACAAGTTTTCTTTGCATCGACACATATTTAGAAAGTGAGGGGGGAGGAGAAGGGGCGACTATTCGCGGAGGCGCTTGTTTGATATTATGGCCTCGGGGATGGGCGCTTGTTTGGAGGGAGGTCACTAGCCGCAGCGTGCGCGCTTATTCTAAGAAATACGGTAATTTATCCCTTCCTGTTGTCAGTTGTGTTAGTTTGCTAGTAATGTGAACTTACCATAGTCTTCATTGAAGGTAACTATTGCACATGTTTCATTTCCAAATTCAGCATTCAGGACATCCACTCCACTTACTACTTCCATGTAAGATTGAAGAGCGTCTGAGGTAGTTTTATCACTGAGGCCTTGCACAAAGAGTCTTCTCGTGTCCACGGGCAGTTTCCGTGCGGGTTGTTTGAGAGTAATCAAGAGATTCACTCCATCGTAAACAAGACTTCCTTTATTGATGACTCCACGAGCACCTTCAGGTAAGAAGAAAGATTAAACGATTTTCGTCAAACAGGCAAACACACAAACAAATGAAATAAGGCAAAAAACTTGTGCAACAGTATTGGATAATAACTACATATCATACATTTACGGAAATAATTACCACCAGTTCAATTTCTGTTTGTCAGTTTTCGATCCTAACTTGGACAAGCCGTCAGCCCGTTTGGTTTGATTGGGCGCGAAAAAGAAAAATGGAGACGGCTAGTTCAATTGAAATCCTTTAAAATCACTGTAAAATGGTGCTATTTCTCGTGGTCCTTTGCTATGGAAGTTAAGAGAGGATCCCCTCTTGATGCAGGTATAATGAAGTGAAGCCACGCATGACTGGTACACGGCATTAAGGTAACAGACAGGTGTATGACATTTACTGCAGACTTACTTTCGGCTTTGGTAAAGGTAATGACAGCTGTTGCTTGGTCTGAATTAAAATCCACGCTCTCTATCTCTCCTCCCCCGGAACGCCGTTTGTTTTCGAAAAAATTCGAAATAGCGTCTTTGGTTGTTGTCGCAGCAAGTCCAGTCACCTCAATGGTACGTAACTCTTGTGCTTCTTTCTCGTTGCATGGTTCAACGGCTGTGCTACGAGGTGTGACAGTCAGTGTGGCTCCATCAAGAGTATGCTCACTGTGTCCCAAGACACTTTTTACAGCTTGGAAAGTACCAAAAGTTTATCATTATAAAACAGAAATTTTTGATATGTTAAGTTCAAACACTTAAATTTGCTCGTACTCACTTTCGGCCGCAGCGAAGGTGATAAAAGCAACCCCTCGGTCTGGAATAAAATTGACGCGTTCTATCTCTCCTCCCCCAGTGCGCCGTTCGTTTTCGAAAAAGTTCAAAATTGCATCTTCAGTTGTTTCCGGAGCAAGTCCAGTAACTTCTATTGTTCGTGATTCTTGTATTCTTACTTTGTCAAACGAGTCAGTTGCTGTGTTGCTGGGCATGAGACTCAGTGTGGCTCCATCGAGAATGTGCTGACCATGTTGTAACACACTTTTTACAGCTTGAAATGCAACAAATGATTATTATTGTGGGAGAAACAAAAAACAAAGAGTCCTTTTACTGTTAATGATCCACTCTTTGGAATACAAAGTGATGAATAAAAAAAAAAACTTAACTTACAGAGGCTCAGCAGGTTCTCTGACCCTTTCATTCACAAGATCTTATTAGTAATTCTCCTTACTGTCTGCCATACAATTGTTACGATGTTATCTCTAGGAATTCGGCATTGGATCAACTAATAAATAAATATCCCCTCATTGATGATTTTCTTTATTCTTAGTATTGTATTGATATTGTAAGGAGAAATTCTGTCTCGGTCACTTACTCATGGGAGTTAAATAGTTAAAAATGCAATGTTACCGAGAAATAATTTTTCTCAATATCCGACATATTTCTGCAGGATGGTTTCTTTTCTTGACAGTAGGAGTCCTTATAAGAATTCAAAATGAAAGTCACCCTAAACCAAATTATTTACCATCAACATCTTTGAATGTCACGAAAGCTACATTTTCTTCAGGTCGGAGATCCACAGCCTCTACCTCTCCACCCCCAGAACGCCTCTCGTTTTCAAAGTAGTTGGAAATTGAATCTTCTGTGGTCTTTGCAGCGACGCCAGTTATCTTGATTGTTTTGCTTGTACTTTCCGCATCATCAAGTAATTCTAGACTGACATCAAGAGTAGCACCATTCAGGATATGCTGCTTATCATGCTTGACAACATGTTGTGCCACTAAAGAGGATACGAAATGAAGTAAGTGTAGAGAAAATCGAAGAATACAGATCTTAATCAAACAGCGACAACAACAATTGCTCTTTGTTTTAAAAAGAAAACCTCAGACAGTGTCAAAGAAAACAAATCTCAGAGAGAGCAAAGCATACATTCTATAACTTAGCTTAAAACATTTCCTCTAGTCATCTGATCATGGTCGTATGAGTCTATCATGGGTAAAAAGGGGACGAAACGTCACCCAAAAATCTCACCGTATCATTTTTTCCAGCACTTAAACTTTACTGCATGATAAACAAGTTACGAAGTGATCCTCGAAAATAATCAAATAGCAGAAAAAACAAGCTTTCAAGATGGCAGTCTTCAAAAGGATTCGAACTCGTGCCTGCTGCAAAATGTATGGACGACACTTCTAACTGATCCAGAAAGACATATGTTTAAAGTAAGGCAAATTTTAGTCGGCTCTTTGTTACGAAATTACACAATTGATCTCTTGAGATGAGTTTATCGCCTGACTTTATGAAGGTGAACATTATAACTAAGTTACCCTCAGATGACTCAAACTTCACTCGTGCTACACTGCCTTCGATTTTCACTTCCTCTACGGCGCCACCTCCCGAACGCCTTGTGTTCTCAAAGTAATTCAAAACAGTATCCTCGGTTGTACTTTGAGGAAGTCCTCGAACGATAATAACACAGGTCTGCAAGAGCACGAGAGATAAGTGTGACTAAAGAAAAATTGCTTGAGAAAATCAAATGAATGGGGGGAGGAGGGGGGGGGGGAGTGGGGGCGAATAGCGAAACCAGATATTAAACAGATGGAGGTAACTGGTACCATAGGCAGAGTTCATGGTCTTCATGGTGTTCAGAGGTTTTAGTTTACCGGCTTTAATTAAACCACCAAAACACTATGGACACTGTATGATGTTTAATTTACAAGGGAAAATTTATTGGAAACATTAAATATGATTCAAGAAATCGAAGCATCGTCATATACAAGTGAATCAAGGACTCATCGACTCAGCGATGCTTTTTCCCAAGATTAAAATCAGTGAACTCCTGAAAGGTTCACCCGAGGGTCTGACCTGATGAACTGATGTGTCCTTTGCATGGAACTCTTCATCAAATGCATGATATGAAACTTCCACTTTAGTTCCATTTAAGGTATGTGGCGCTCTTCTTACGACACTCTTTGCAACTGCAAAACAAAGAAGAAAAAATAAAGAGGCAATAAATACCTTAACACAGTGAACAAAGAATACATCAAGCAAAAATCAGACTATTTTTATTTGTGTTAAACTTTCATGCCGAAATTGAATATGGTTTATGAAAGAGATGAACGGATCATTGAATGTTTTTATGGAAATGAACGGCCAGTGGTTAGAACAAGGATGAGTATGCGTGGAATAAATGGATGAAAGAATTAGGAAGAACCGGGGAAGTGATTGTATACGTGTCCATGAAAGAGAGAGTCACAAAAAGAGCTTAGTGGGAAAATCAGTTTGAAATAAATTGGATTTTTAACACTAGAATATTCCCTTTGCAATATTCATGGATGATTCTTGCGAAACTTTCATTATGATCATTAATATTTCATGTAAAGTTAAAACACACATGGCCGACATCTCAATAATAATTAAAGAAGAGCGCAAGTGTTTGGAAATGAATGAGCCAGTCACGCATGACCCTTTGTCAGGATATACTCTTAGGCTTTGGTAATCATTATAATCATTATAATCAATCATCATTTGATAATCATTATAATCATGAATGTTACGTTTTCCTTGCCCTCCCCTAAAGTTGTTTTTATGATGCATGTTTGAGCCGCTGTTTTAAAGATCTGAATTCGGCGAAATCTGGAAACATTTGAAGGGAAGAGCGGAAGTTTCGCACTCGAAAGAACAGGCATGAAATCATGAAATTCGAGTGACCTACATTTAATCCGCACTTCTTTAAACAGAATACTAATTACTAATTACAGTTGTGGTTGAATTCATAGGCTGAGAGAATGAAACAAAGGGAAATTCCAACTCACCATCGCTTTCTTCAAATCTTATGACCGCATCGCCTTCCCTCAATTCCACCGAGCTGATATCTCCACCTCCGGATTGTTTACGTGATTGGAAATATATCATTAATTCTTGCTTGGATATCTTTCTACCGATAGCTCGAACGTGTAAAATCCGACCTTCGTCCATGTTAAGATGATGTGCGTATCTAAACTTCGAAAGGTAAATGTGAGATAGATTTGTCCCGCATCGTGCGTAACCGAAACTTCTCGCAGGCGCGGATTCCGAGAATCTGGAAGGATGTCAATTTCCGACGTATCGATGATGTCATCGTCTGTCACGCAAGTAACCTGTTCAGTGGCCTACTGGGGTTAAAACAAACTGCATTTGTCTCTTAAATTAAGCTATTCGAACGAATAGATAACTGTGATTTCTCTACTACTTAAATATGGTATAACACAAATTGGTTAAAAATTTATGTGGTTCCCCTCTAAGATTCTTGCAGAGAATTGGTTAAAGGGATTCCCCGCTTGATATGGGAATACGTGGATCACTGTAATACTGCCTTGCCTTCTTTTTAATCGTCGGTGCTGATATCTCAACCTCGAGATTGTTTGGGAGATTGGAAATATTTCGCTCATTCGTACTCTAATATTTCTCCCACCCACTAATACCTCGGACATGCAAAATCCGGTCTTCTTCATGTTTACAAAGGTATAACTTAATCTTTCTACAACTTAAAAACCGAAAATAAGCTTAAAAAAAAAACGAGTTCCGCGTCAGGCGAAACCGAAATTTCTCGTCAGTGCCGATTCTCAGAAATCGTCGGGAAAAACCCCTACATGATATTTCGATGACGTCACTGCCTGTCACGCATGTTTCTTTCAAGGGACTAGGGGTAAGATAAGATATTTTAGCTTTATAAAAATACGAGCTAGACGTTTGAATGACGGTAATTTCCTTCATAAATAAACTAAATATCAACTAAACTAGATAGAGCAATTCTCATTACATTTAAAACTTAAAGAAAATGTAAACTAAATGAGAACCAAAACAAACATTCTTCCCTCTCCCCGTCAAGGTCTTACCTAGTCCCTAGACGATTTGTTGCCACGGAAGTTTTAGGGAATTCTTGGAAAGCGTGTCAGAAACACACAGTGAAGCAATCGTGACTTCAAGACAGATCGTCAGACACCAATCTGTGGCGACGCTATCATGGCAGCGAAGCCAATTTTCGTCGATGAGCCATGGAATCCACAGCCTAGAAATACAAGTGTCGCCAACAAAAGTGTCGTTGTTAAAAACCTATCACCCTCGACAAGCAAGGAGGCGATAATCATCTACTTTCAGAGGCGAAGAAATGGTGGAGGTGAAGTAGACGGTGTTTGCTTACGAAGCGAAGGTGTAGCAGTTGTTACATTTGAAAAAGAAGAAGGTTGGTTAGATTCATTGATTTTGAAAATCATTTCGATCGCCTTCAAACTGCAGTCAGCTTTAGTTTAAACACCGATAACTGCGACACTTTCACGGAGATTAACTGTCGATCCATGACGAAATGGCTCGATTAGCTATCAAAATATCGAAGTCACTTGCTTTGTTTCTTTATTCAGAGTTGGTTTGATACGAGGTGTTTGAATGTTCCCATCACTTTCAGCGGCGATAAACACCATAGAAGACGGAAGTTCGTTGAAAACGAAACTTTCGAGACAAGCGCTACAAATTTCCCTCGGGAAAGCCCCTGCACCTTCTATGTTTAGCAGGTCTTGGAAGTCGAATATATAATCATCGTATACTTTAGCAATAAGTTATATCTTTTGGCCTCTTGAAAGTACTTTTAATAAAGAAGAATTTGCATAAATAAAGGCAAGAGGCGGAAGTCCAACTAAAAATAAGAACTGCAGGCCCCCCTTCCCCCCGGGCTTTATCGGATTCCTTTATGAAGTGTTGTGGCGTGTAATTTAAAGAAAGGAATGATCAGTGATCGTCTGGCTTAGAACCAACTGGTGAAATATTCATGTTCACTACAAACAGCTTGCATGAGAGAATTTGCATACACAAGAAACAATTGGAAATATCACTACAAATGATGTCACGCAGTCACGAAACATTAATTTACATTTCAGGCATTTCACGCAAGTCACGATCCTTAAAGAAAAAGATAATAGATTATCGAAGGTAGAACTTATGAACAGAACAGATTTACCTAGAAACGCGTTTGCTACAATCAACACTCTCTCCTGGAAATTTAACATATTCTACCAATCAAGCAAATGTCGAAATTAAAGAGAATTTTAGTAGTATTTGTGTTTGGACAACCACAATACTAACTGTTTCACTGTTATTGCTCAAACGTTTTAAGTAGTAAGATTAGGACAAGGACAGAGAAGGGAAGGGGGGGGGGGGGTTGATCGCTGGTCGGGTTGGAGAGAAACTATGAGCATTTTGTTTGGTAGCGTTAGATGTCTATACAACGAACTGTAAATATTTAAGCTAAATTGTAATCTGTCATTTTGTATGTCCTGATCAACAAAGCCTAAGGCTCTCTACGATTTTTGAGCAGGATCAGTTGCAGGCTGATCCCAAATAATTGATATGTGCAGTGTGCAGTGTAAAGAGTTTAAAGGCTGACGTTTCGGGCGTTAACTCAGACGAAGGGCGAACGCTCGAAACGTCAGCTTTTAAACTCTACGGTGGCCAATTTGCGTTTTCAACTCAGTTGATAACAGTAAATTACCCTGTTATACTCTCCCACCGACGCAGCACCACAGTTTCTTTAGAAACTTACCCCCTTTGCTCGTTTGCTAATAGAGATAACTGCTTTCATTCAACAAAGCATTGTTTTGCGTTGGCTCCGTGCAACATCTCAACATCTCGAATCCTGTAACATAATCAGTATAGTTTGTGGTTTCAGTTTAGTTTTATTAACGAGTTGATGATGTAAGTCAGCCATGGTAAAGAGTTTTGAGCGTTAAACCCTTACAATTGGCTCTGGCGACGGGCTGATGCTCGAAACATGAGCTTTAGAAATTCTTTACGGTGGCTTATATACGTTACCAACTCAGTTGATGAAACCAAATGATCTTGCAATGTCCCCTCGACGCAGCACCAGGTTTATTAAGAAACTTACCCCCTCTAATCCCTTTCAGTGGCAGAGTCTGTTTTGACAAGGGCACACAACATAGATGGCGTTCAGGTCAAAGTGGAACGAAGTATTCAAACGTCAAACCAGGTACTTTACGCATATTAGATCTAAAATGATATGCATACCGTAACAGACGGATTGGAGCACAAAATGGGTGAGGCGGGTAACTCGGCGGGAAGTCCATTCCAATAATAGGGATGGTCACATTCCCTCATAATATTTATAGGTTTGCTTCCTGAATTTGTTTCCTACCAAAGGAAAATGTTCAAGCTCTACCTTGTGAACTTTCATTCTGGCGGGAGGAGAAAAATTCTAGTCTGTTATCACGGATAAACCAGGGACAAAATTTTGATTACACAATTAATTATGTATTGCACAGCTCAGAAATATGTCAATATAAAAATAATTTTTGACCTATTACCTGTATTAAAACGCTTTCAAGGTGTTTGGCAAAGTGGCCGCCCGTCTCGATCCAGAATCATTAGGTTTAAGCTTCTCCAGTTTGGAAGAAATTCTACAGTCAATCAAAGACAAAACAGTAGAGTGGAGAAGGATTTTCGACGGCTTTGTGGTGTCCGGAACATTTGAACAAATAGAAGAAGTTCACAACTCGTTACAGAAAATTAAATCAATCAGAAGTTATCAGGGAAAGAGAGAGACTGCGCAGACAGATTGCAAAAGGTCAGCGTATCCGATGGCTTTTGGACAGTCTCCCCGAACTGGTAAACTTTTTACTGAACCAGCCATTGGTCGAAAACATTCCAACATTGACAGAAACTCGACAGGGAGGGCAAACTTGAGAGACTCTCAAGGGCGAGGATCGAATCACCGGATGAACATATTAAACAGCAAGATGAAAAACAAGGGAGAGGACAAATTAGTACAACTGCAGGCATTTACTCATGGTTCTGTCGTTCCTTCATTCGACTTCCCTGGTGCTGAGAGTACTCCCAGCATTGAACAGAAACGCGAGTCAGAGAAAAACAGTAGTGGTAGAGATCAGTGCCAAGCAAAAGGACTAAAGACAGAACATTTAATGGCGACTGCGGATAGAAAAATGAAAACAGATGAAGCTAGGAAACTTGAAGATGAATTTAAAAAATCTCAAATTTTAGGTGGTGGTGAACGAAGACTAAACAGGGAAGAAGCAAGAAAGTTCAGTGACCATGGAAGTCCCCAAATTATGCCCCAGAATTACAAAGGTCCAACGGAATTAAGTGCTTCTAGAAAACACAAAGTGGAGAATACATCTCTTGATGGAAAAACCATCGTTACCCGAAGTGAAACTCCCATCCAAAAAGTAACAAATAAAGAAATTTGTGGGACGGGTCAAGGAACGACCCCTGAATCATGTGCAATAAAGAAAAGTTGCGTCGAGGACGACCCAAATGAGAGAACAGAAGATACTGAGTCGGTTACGGATAGGGCTTCCAACGATGTTTCGGGGACAACCTCAGAGCCAGCACCATACACTAATGGCGCAGAGACTTGGGGCAATCATCAAAATCAAGACGAAACAGAGCCATTTGAGACTCTGTCGAGAAAACAACAGGGTGGTTATAACAATGGGCTATGGGATGTCAGAGAAAAGGGAAACTCCCTCTTAGGCAATGAAGGAGAAGCCGTGATAAGTGACCACATCGAGGAAAATGCACAACGGAATGAAATCTGTGAAAAACAAGTCCATCCGCAATCAAAAGGCCCAAACAGTCCTAGTGAGAGCATAAAAGAACCGGAGTCCACAATCGCCACGAGGGAGAGCAACCATATTAAGTTCTTAACGGAAACTGGTATCACCGTCTTGTTACTTAAAGGAGACATTACGAACCATCATGTAGACCTTCTTATACGTCCCGCCAATCCATCGCTCTGTTACAAAGAGGGACCGTCAAATCAGATTCAAGAAATAGAGGATACATTGGTGAAAGATGAATGCCAAAGGATCACTCAGGGCCAAGAAACGCCGAAATATGGCGAAGCATTCTTTACTGATGGTGGTAATTTACCTTGCAAAGCAGTCCTTCATGTTATTCTGCCCCTCTGGATCGAGGAAAAGAAGGATACGAAGGAGCTTAAGCACTTAATCCACATGTGTTTAAAGGAAGGATTGATTTTGGCATCAGAGCATGGACACAAATCGGTTGCGTTACCGCCACTAGGACAAGGGGGGAATCCCATTCCAGTTCGTTTCTCGGCAGAGGTGACCACTCGTATCATCGCTACGTTTAGCAGAAGCGTTAGTCCATTGCACAATGGAGTTACTGATTTCCACATTGTGTGTAAAGATGACGCCACTTTCAGTATATTTGCCAAAAAATTGAGAGAATTTTCATTTCGAGAGAAACAACAACCATATTTCGCACGGGCTGAGGACAAAACAGTCCCATATGAAAGCATTAGCAGATGTGGTACTGGGCTCAAAAAAGACGAACTCTCTTCGCTGAAAGGGACACCTTGCCAGGAAAATCAAAATGTTACCATGTTACCTGTCTCTAAATCGAATTTAACATCACAGCCACCCTCATTTTTTCATGGCACAGAGAGCAGGAAAAACCGTCTAACTCGAAACGAAGCAAAACCCCGTGAAGTTCTCCCAAAAAGTCGACAAGATAATGCTAACAATAGGCTTAAGAATTTCAAGGAGAAAGAAAACACTTTTCTCGAGAATGGAGGAGAAGCTGTAACAAATCACCCCAAGGGCGAAAAAAGCTTGATTGAAGCGCCAAAACAAGGTGAAATATATGGAGAAGAAACCTACCAACATTCAAAGAGCCCCAATTCAGAGGAAAGCATTGAAGATGTGGAGTCCTCAACAACTGTGCTGAGAAACAACCATATGAAGTTCTCCACAGAAACTGGTATCACCGTCATGTTATTTAAAGGAAATGTAACAAGCCACAATGCAGACGTTCTTATAAGTCCTGCTAATCCATCGCTTTGTTACAAAGTAGGACTATCAAAGCAGATTCAAGAGGCAGTGGGCAGTTATGTAAAAGATGAATGCCTTATGCTCACCCAAGGACAAAAAATGTTAAAATATGGTGAGGTGCTTGTTACTGGTAGTGGTAATTTACCTTGCAAAGCTGTCTTCCATGCTATTCTGCCCCCATGGACCGACGGTGAAGAGGATAAGAAAAAGCTTAAGCGCCAAATCCACAATTGTCTTAAAGATGGGCTCATGTTGGCATCAGGACACAGACACAGATCTGTTGCTTTCCCCCTATTAGGACAAGAGTGGAACCCCATTCCAGTTCATGTGTCGGCAGAGGTGATCACTCGTGTCATTGCTGATTATAGCAAAGACGTTGGTCCATTGCACAGTGGAGTTACTAATGCCCATGTAGTTTGTGAGGATGAAGCGAGTTTTGAACTGTTTGCCAAAGAATTGGAAGAATTTTCATTCCCACATAAACAACAAAAACATTTTAAGACAAGAAACAAGCTTTACGAAGATTACAAAGCAGTAGCAAATGAAAGCACCAGAATAAGTGGATGCATAAAAGACAAATCTTCTGCGCCGGAAGAGAAATCTCGTCAAAGTGCTGCTTTTTCGGTTAGGTTTAAAACAGATCCAGTGCCGGAGGAGGAGAATGGAACGACCCAAATGGTCTCACCCCGAGAAGAAATTGTCACATCCTCAATTGAAATTAAATCAAGTGAAGAGCTATCCGCCGTGAGCGAGAAAATGACTATGATTGAAGTAGAGGATTTGTTGCAGCCTGAGGAAGCTCGAGCGTTCGAAATACTGGAAGCAACGTCTGGAAGACACTTACTTAAACGTGTTGGAGAAGTATCAAAAAGTGTGCCTAAGGGGGAGAGTTTAAACAGGGAAATAGCAGAGGAGTTCAAAAGAGATGAATTTGAAGAACAGGTCACTGTAAACCATGATTTTGAAAATAAATCTTCAGTGCAACTCCAACAGTGTACGGCTGTCGACCCGTTTTCTACACAAGAAGCGATGGAGCAACACCACGCTCAGCGCAGCATAAGACACATCACAAATCTTCCTCCGTTATCAATGGGCATGGACAAAATAATTCGAAGGAGTTCAAATTCGTCCTCTCTTCATGATGGTGGAAGACTGTTAGAAGGTTTCATGTCGCCCACTATTGAGTCCCTCATTAATGCCGATCTTCACCTCGGTGCTCAAGGATTAAAACTTTTACATGACGATGATGACGATGTAAAGAAAAAAGAAGACCTGGAGGAAAGCTCTTCGCTTAATTCACATGAAAAAAATTCTTCAACTGCCTCAAGTGTTCCGCACTTAATTGGCCTTCAGAGCAATGACAATATGCCACACAATTCTAGAAGGAAAGTTGAAAAAATCCTTGATTCCAACATGGAACTTGAAACTCCTGATATTTTGGAAACAACAATTCAAAACAGTCCTTCATTGAGTACGATAGACGACGAAAACGGATTACAGACGCTTCCTGAGAAAAATGGTAGGTGATGACGTATTGAGTTTTCCTGGAGTTTAACTTAACCTTGACCCATCCAGTTGGTCTTAGGAAATAAAATAAAAACTGAAAAAATATCTGTGCAAAGTCATATTATACTAAGTTGCATAGTTAGGAAAAATGTTCTGGTTTTGTGTCGTTCCTGGATAATTTTTTTCTTTTCAGGAAGAAAAGAGCAAATCGGGTCTGATGGATATGGGTTTTTATCAAATATATTTGAACATAAGCATTCTTGATAGAAATATTGGTGATTCAAGTGGCTCAAAATGGTTTATCTATTTCCAAAAATTTTGAAGGAAACAGGCAAAAATGTGGTAATATTAGCCATTAAGGAATTGGTGTGATAAAAAACTAAAACCATCTTGAGTTATCTTAAGACTCAATTATATTGACTTTAAACTAACTACACATTTATCTATTTCTTAGTTTCAGCAGAAACTGCACAGCCGCGGAATGCCCGCACCCTCTGCGCTCTCTGCCAAGAAGCGGTGGATCAGTTGGCCATTGAAAATTCAAACACCTGTGAAAAGCACAAGTTCTGTGACGACTGTACACAGAAAGCTTTCTCATTTAGTGATGACTGTCCCGCTTGCGCCGATGCATATGGCTTGATAAATCCCAAAAGAGTTGACATTGTTACGCTCAAACGTAGATCTAACCTTGATACCAAAGGTACGTAAGAGACCTAAATTAAGATGCATTGTTTAATTATCAGAATATTGAGATGGATCGAACAGATAAGATAAAACTAACTAGCCTCAGACAAGGTCGCTGTCATTCATTTCTCGTACGCTTATTATTTACAGGTTTTGAAATTTTCTTCGAGACAGTTTCCTATTGATTTTTATGAATATGCCCGGCCCTATGTCTATTTCTTCGTTTTTATCTCCATATTTGTTAATTTTCCCTTTCAATCTATTCATTGACTTTTTCGTTTCACATAGACACTCATCCTTCCACATCCGACTCAATCTCACCTGTGGAACGCCCCAGCATTGCCCACAGATCAGTCGGTCCCCAAGGCAACCAGCCTCCTGGAGAAATGATGTGGAAAAAGTATTCGGAAGATCTTACTGGTTTTGAAGGTTGTGGCACAATTGTTACAACTTTCACTTTCTATGATGGAGTCCAAAGCCCTGAACATCCAACCCCAGGCAAACCATACAAAGGCATATCGTGCATGGCCTACTTTCCTAACTCGCAAGAAGGAAAAGGGGTTCTGAAATTACTTCGAAAAGCTTTTGACGCCCGCCTGGTATTTACTATTTCACAAACTGCTGCCGAAGAGTCTGGTCAGGTGGTGTTGGATGGATTAGAACTGAAGACCACAGCTGAAAGTTATTTGAGGTAAGGGGCTCAGTTAATCCGCTTAGGTCTTCACATCTGGGGGCCTTCGTTGATCTAGTTTGAATCAGGATAGTTAACTATTATCAACTGTGTTGATAACGCAAATTGGACACCGTAAAGAGTTTCAAAGCTGACGTTTCGAGCGTTAGCCCTTCGTCATAGCGAATCAGTCTCGTTCGTTTAGGAAAAGGTGAGGTATTTTCGGTAAAAAAAAACTCAGAAGCAATTTCAAAAGAGTAGAACAATAGCGTAATTCAGCGACCTGGAGTTGCAGGGTTTACAAATGTTTCCTTTTGTTCTCGTTTTACGAGTGAATTTCAAGGAATGACTATGAAAATTTTCCACTTTACTCGACGAGATTTTTCGCTAGGTGTTGGTAAATATGATTGCAGGTTATATTTTGCTTTTCTTTGGAATTTTAGGCCATGTCAAATCTTGAAATATTTTCTCTTCTTAATTGTAATCCAGTTTTACCTCTATAAATCTTCAGGAATGGTCAGCCAGACGTCGACTATTTTTCAAGACTAAAAGGACAGTTGGCAGCTAAAGGAATTTGCTGAAAAAAAAAAAAAACTTCTGTTCTGCGGAACATTGACTGAACTGATTTTAACTGCGTTATATGGTGTTCCTCTTTATACGTTTTTGAGGATTATTTTTAAGCTTTTTCCTTTGATTTCGCGGCCTCGTGCAGATGCATATCTCAGATTTTCTTTTTCCTTTTTATTTTGAGCTAGCACGAAAAAATCTAAGGCCATACAAAAATTGAAGTACAAAAATTAGAAAAAAAAATCCACGGACTAAAAATCTCTAAATTAGATATCTTAAAAGACAATGCATGATCAACTAGAACGACATTTTTTTGGCTTTTCTGCATTGATTCGTTCACATGTCATCCTCAGCTCACTTGTCCTTTTGCGCATTCTAAGAATAAGTAACGTAATTCGTAAAAATGATAAGTAATTATTACCCTGTATACCATAGCGAGGTAATTGTACGGGAAAAAAAATCACATTGAAGGAACTTTTTTATGTAGTTTGTTTCGTTTTTGGATCTAACGTCAGGGTGGTTTAGGCGTCTCTACACAAAACAACAAAACTAAGCAACATAACTTTAAAAGACCAAATCCAACAAAAAGGGAATAGCGATGGGTTTTTTCGCATCATAGAATTAATTTCAACGCTTAAAAGGCATAAATTTTTATGCAATTTACCAAGTACATCATTGTCGAATTTTAATAAACTTGGAGGCTCTGCAAATTTCCTAGAGGTAATAACACTGAAGTGCGTGACACCTTATAATGACACCTGTGCAACTGTAACGCACGACAATTCTACTAAAATAAACTCGTCGTAGAAACTGGAAGACCCTGGCATTACAAGAATACACGTCAACACCAAGCTGAACGTAATCAATCAGTCACTAAGTAGATTAGCTCAAATATTTTAAAAAAGAGGAAGGAAAAAGAAACAACGAATTCACGAATTCATTTGATTTCATACACCTCTGGCTCTCTTGCTATAGTGAAGGAGGTGAACTTGTGAATGGGCCTGCCTATCCTATTTGCTCATGGAAACCTTTTAAAAGTGAAAAGGAAAACAAAAGTGAATCATTCAACGATGTTGTGCACCGAAATTGAGGCTAATAGCAGTGAGTGAATCAAAACATTTACAAGAACACAAATTTAGGAAACTAAAGGCAGCCACGGGGACTCAGAATTTTTTCTTTGTCCCACGCTCGTGACAAGACGAAAAAACATCTTTCTTAATTCTTCACCGAGCTCAAAATTTACCATCTCTACTTTTCTGTCAAAAACATTACGCTATCGACATTGCTGATCCTAGCAGTATGCAGGACGCGTGTCATTAGAACTTCGTAATAGACCCCGCTCACCGAAGAGTCTCTGTGGCTCAGTGGTAGAGCATCAGAGCGCAAAATCCGAAGGTCTGAGGTTGAATTCCTCATGGAGACTCAGAATTTTTTCTTTGTCCCACGCTCGTGACAAAACGAAAAAACATCTTTCTTAAAGGCAGCCAGTTACACGAATGCTTCCAGAAGTCTTTAGTAGTTATTCTCATGAAAGTAAATTTTATGAAGATCGCTCGGTGCTAGCGACCATTGCACGGTGAGTTTGACACGTTAACCCCACACCGTTAGGCGGAAAAAGTAAATACAAGTAACGGTCTGTTAATAATTCAACTTTTGTGACTAGGACAAGATAAACGTTTACTTCTGTATGCTGTACAAATTAAAGAAAAAGGAAGGGTTTACCGCAAAAATTCTGCAATTTCCTTTAGCAAGAACAAAAGAAGAGTGTTGGGAGATTTTTTCAGCAAGTAATTTATTGTCAACAACTGAGCTGAAAACGTAAATTGGCCACCGTAAAGAGTTTAAAGGCGGACGTTTCGAGCGTTAGCCCTTCGTCAACTCAGTTGTTAACACTAATTTACCTGCTATAATCTCCCACGGACGCAGCGCCACAGTTTCTTTTAAGAAAATTACCCCAATTATATATTTCTTTTCTCGGCAAGAATTGCCGAAGGTTAAACTTGTAATTTTGGTTTCTATGTAGACATATTTTCCATGACCTTTCGTTTCTCAATTTTTAATAAGGTTTTTTTTGCCCCGGCTTCTGAGCCTTGCAAAATTGTTGACCAGCACGTTTTTTAACTAGCTTATGCATTCAATTTTACCGTTTTCCTCTTTATTTTTACATTTGAATCTATGTTATTGCTTGTCAAATATTCAGTCATTTCAGCTGTCTTTTCGAGTGTTTTTGAAATTTTATTGCGCGCACGCTTTCTTGCGATTAACAATCTTTCAACGTTCCGAGTTCTATTCGTTTAGAATAATTGAGGATGTATTGAACAGGATATGGTTTCACAACTAATTGAAATACTTGGTAGCTGTTTAAACATCCGCTCAAAAAATCATCAAACTTGTTTTCACCGCAAATGAAATATCATAGCGAATGTTTTATGTGATATTATCGCATTTAATACGGTCTTTCTGACAATTAAACCATATCATTTCGATCCCTCTAAAATGCGCTTCTCGTCAAAACTAAGGTTTGAACAGTTGCAAAGGTGTTTCAAGAAAACTGAAAACCTATAAACGTATATAAGACTGTTACTATCTCTCTCTGAAAGAAACTCATCTTAAACGACAAGAAGTTCAAAATGAAAGGACTGATAGTGTTTTGTGGCCTGTTTATGGGCGCCTTTGCCCAAAATCCAGATGGCAAGTACTTATTTTCTTGTAAGCAGCCGCTGAAATAGTAACGTTTTTTCTACCATCGGTACTCATTTACGTCTTTCGATAACGGTTCTACAAAACTTTTTCTTTTAATAATTTATGTTTTTCAAGCAATTTCTTAAACTCATGAGAACAAAAGTCAGGAAGGGGTGGATGTCAATAGTTTCTTTATCAAAGTCTCTTTACTGTTCGTAGTTTTATCGCACCATATGCAGTTTCAGCCCCAGATTACTAAAACGCATTGATAAAACCCGAAATAAAAATCACATGCGGAGCTGCAAAATACCCGTGCCAACCATACTTCAAACGAAAAACAATAATAGTTATTAAACTCTGAACTGTGTAGTGGTAGGGGCGGCGCGCTTTACATTGTAAATGTTCACTTACTTACAATGGCAGTTACAATTGCTATCACATTGGATTTTTATTTCAGAGCCTAAAATTTGTTTACTCCGTGATCGAAGTAAATAAGACCTTACTTTTAAAAACCTTCCAATGTAACCTGGCAATGGATAGGATATTTCATTGATTATTTAATAAAAAACTTTTGGATGATTGTGTGTCTGCTCGTTTCCTTTTTGCAGAAAATATCGAGCTCCACGGACGAGATGCTGGTCTGTATGAAGGAGACATGAGACTAACGATTGATCAAGCACTAATGATCGAGAGTGGCGAGGTCAGAGGATCAATTAAAACTGGAAAATGGCCTGAAGCTGAGCTGGCATACGAAATTGATCCTTCTCTGAGTAAGTCATTTTTGACTGGAGAAATAGATAACATTACAAAGAAAATCTATACGCATTTCAATATAAAAAGTCAAAATTTACTTTCAGAGGGTTTATTTGTTTTCGACTTCTAAGGTTCGCAGTCGAGGGCGATGGCCGTTATCCAGAGTGCAATGCGCGAGTGGGAGCAGAAAACTTGCGTACGCTTTAAGAAAAGAACCACAGAGACCGCTTACGTCTCATTCTTTAAAGGTTCCGGGTAAGAATATAAGATGATGAAACATTTTCTGTTTGGTTTCTATCTTCGTCCTCTTTTCGAACTTTCTTCTAAGATGCATTAATTATTTTCTAAAAGAAAGGAAAAAATAATTTATGACCGGTCATTACTTGTTGTCTGGGGATGGGGGAGGGGAATGGGCAGGGGGGAGGTTTACATGAGTTTGGCTGTCTCACAAAAAAAATTTACTTAGTCCCCCCTCCCTGAGGTCCTCTATCCCTCTTCATTGCAAGTTAATTGGCAGTCTGTCTCCTATTATCCACCTTTGTATTATGTTGGCGACAACTTAAAGTTCCTCCCCACTCTGTTCCCCCTGAAAACTATGTGATTGCCCCCCAACTCTTTCACCCCATCCACCCCTCAGGCAAAAAAATTACGACCGATCCTTTCATAGTCAATCTAAAGGCCATTAGAATCTTTTTGACAAATTTATACAATCATCTGCTCAAATGTAGCTTATCATAATTGTTAGTTATTATTTAATATTTCTTCTGAATGCTAAATAATACGAACTTGCAATTATTAGGTGTTGGTCTTATGTTGGAAGAACCGGCAGGAAGCAACAATTGTCATTGGCCAGTGGATGTTGGTATCACGGCATTGTGATCCATGAAATAGGTGCAACTCAAATTAACACGTTGGCAAGGAAAAAAAATCACTTATTTGACGTAAAAGATGAATAGTGATTGATGTGATGCTCCAGTGTCATTCTACCTTTCTCTTTTTCCTCTTGAATCAACTGTTTTCCTGTTTTCCTATATATTTTCGACCTATCATGCATAAAAACGGCATTACGACAGTGAGGTGATGAGGAGAGACTGTTTCCCATTTTCGGGGTTGAATGCATCTAGGAACGAAAAGTTATTTGTGTGTAATGTCTCTGAAGTAGTTTATAAAAGCCACCACAAAATAATGTTTGATCACCGATCATGGCAACTGAACATCTGCCACAACAACTAAAAAGCGTTCCAAGATAATTTTAACCGTTGCTGTTATTGTTGTTGATGTTTTTTTTTATTTTAGGTCATGCACTTGGCTTTTATCATGAACAGTCTCGCCCTGATCGAGACCAACACGTGACCATTTTGTGGGAAAACATCAGAGAGGGTAGGTATTTGAGTCTATGATGAATTAAGACTGACATTAAGCCATCGTGCATATCTTCCTCATTCGTCCAATTTCACGATGTGTGTGAATCATATGCAATGGTTTCATGACGTTAACCCATTCCCAGTCAATGAGTTCTCGTGCACTCCTCACGGGAACCGGGAAAATTAGCTCGATATCTGTAAGGAGTTCGTTACTATTTTTGAGAGAGAGTCATGTCTTGACTATCATGATGAAGTGACACAAAATATCCCACGTCAGAGGCCACAATGAACATATTGGATCTAGAACTGAGTTGTTTCTTCAATGAACAAAGCACTCTCCTATTTGGAGGAACTGTAGGCTTTGGAGAGAAAGTATGGCGAAGAGTTAAAATCTTTTTTTGGAACAGTCACGTCTGTCTCCAAATTTAAATGTGGTTTAGTCGAAGGAGATATTCTTTTTTACATTGGAAACGTGATGAATAAAACGACGTTTGGTTGTTTTTTTTTCGGTTTCAGCTAACAAACACAACTTCAAGAAGTACAGCACCAGTATTATTGACTCTCATCAAACTCCTTATGATTATGGATCTATCATGCATTACTCATCTAGGGCATTTTCAAAGAACGGAAAGCCAACAATGGCGGTGGCCAATGGGGTAAGTTGTAAACAGACGAGGCTTTGTATATATAGCAGGTGAGTTATACATACGTACGAACATACATGAATCTTATGAAAGGTACCTAGAACAAGAGAAAACGTATAACATAAAGAACGCATTTAAAGGAAAGTTTAAAGGTGAGCATTATGTGAAAGAATCCCGAAAATTACTGTTTAGAAAATCTTCACAAATCACGTAAGGTCTAGCATGTACAAGATTATAGGAAAACAATCAAAGAACTTCATGGCGAATACAAACTCGCCTCTTGTTCTGCAAGAATTATCACATTTTACGTTAAGTTTCAAAATTTCTAAACATAACTTGGAGGATACTACGGAATTTTATCCGGTTTTAGTTGGGATTCCGATTGTTCGCGAGCAATTGTTCCTACACCTCGCCAGTAAAGTAGTTACTACTGATTATTTCATTTTAGGCGACCATTGGCCAACGCAAGGGACTGAGTCCGATCGATGCGAAACAAATGAGCCGACGTTACTTCTGTCAGTCAGGTTTGGAACCCATGACATTGCTGTTATATTTGTCATTGTTGTCATTATTGTTATAGGCACCATTATGATTATTATCAAAATATCCCAGTGTAGACAACTGTTATTTTTCAAAGCAGGATCTTAATCTTCGACCGTCCATGAGGTTGGTCAATGTTAGACAGCAAAATCTCTTAGTAGATAGTGGGTTTTTTGAAACCAGACAAAAGATATGGTGAATCATGCCCAAAATTAAATTGCAATGATATGATATTAGCTGTTGTTCTGATAAAGTAAGCTTCTACCGTCAAAGGGCCTAACATCCGTCAAAACGGCTTGTTTCTAACCTTTGAAAGTTAGGGGTCCCCTCCCATGAGCGCCTCTTAATCGATATTGCTCAGCTAAGATTCAAAATTTTGCCTATCAGCAAATTGTTCACCGACGTTACTTACAGCTGTTTCAGTTTTGTTCATTAATAGATTTTTCGGTTTAAGATTTCATAGTCAACGCATAAATCTACCTCAAAATATATTTTTTTCAATTTTTTGTCAGTCGTAAGTTAAATAATTTATATGAGTAACTGAATAACATTTAATCAAACTCAGTGTTATCTTTATTCCATTCTAGCTCCTGTCAAACCCTCAGGTAATATGCTTTATAAATGGTCCCGGCTTTTAAATTGCGTATCAGCTTTAGAATCTATGATACCGATGTAGAAAATAAAGCTCATTGCCTGGAAGGAATCATCGTGCAACAGAGTTCCTTAACAAAACGAAACGATGACTGAAGCTATCTTTTATGATTAAATGTAATGTATACTTTGCGGTCGCTAAGTCCAAAATTAAAAACATGATTGTGACGACGAAATGTGTAATTAATCAATCAGGGAGTTAAAATCACTCAGTTAAATTTAATAGTAAAGCAAAATACCCATGTCAGCACAAATCCAACTCTAAAAACTTTGCATTTAAGTAACCTTTCAATTCCTTAGAAAAAAAAACCGGGACACCGGAAATTTCTTGACTTAATTTACCACACTTCAAATATTCGCTACTCGGTTTAAGGCTCAAATTGCCACTTTGACAACGGACTCTGCACTGGATGGACCCAATCAATATCAGATCAATTTGATTGGAGGGTTTATAGTGGCTCAACTCCATCGCGAGGGACAGGACCTTCTGCGGATCATTCTGGTTCAGGTATGTCCCGCGGATCTATTGATGATTAATTTCTATGCTTCTAAGTTTATTCTTGCTGTTTATACTTTTGGAGATAGCTCAAGATCTCTCGACTCGCCTCACTTTACTCTATTAAGGAGTTACCGTAAACTAGATCTTAAGTGAGTAACTTTAATGAGAAGGTGGCATCTTTCAATCTCGCGGACAGAATGAAAGATAAGGTTATTCGCTTCATCTCAAGCTCAAAATTCTCCCATCTTCCCTTTTCTGTCTAGATTTAAATAGGTTTTATCGAGAGAAAATATGAAGCCTTAGCTTTTGAGAACATCTGACCGATTACTGGTTTTTTTTTCGGCTTTTAAGGGAAGTACGTTTATATCGAGACATCTCACCCACGAAAAGCCAATGAAAAAGCAATAATCAATTTTAGTGGATATTCCGGTGGCTCAGCCTGTCTTGCTTTCTATTATCATATGTACGGTGATAATGTCAATCAACTGAACGTGTACGTCGGAAGTTCAAAGGTTTTCGCCAAGGCTGGTAACCAGGGAAATGAATGGAAGAAAGCTCAAGTGTCGATAAATGGAGGAGGAAACGTAAGTTTGCGCTAACTAGTTCCAGTTTACATCAAGAGAAAGCAATGATTTCTTATGGTTACGTAAGAGACACCAGCCATTGCGCATGACTTGGGTTGATGGATCATACTGAGCGAGCAGGTTATGAAAGTAAATAGAAACATTATATCAGTTCAGGACAGGATTCTTTTAATTTTTCCTCATTTTGCGCATGTGTTTGATTTATCCCGGCCACAGTGCGTTGAGTATTCAATAAAAAAGAAAAACAGTGCAGTTTGGCGTAACGAATTTTCTAAGGAAAAATGAAAAAGTGGATTTCTTTGAAACTCTTCAGATCGTTTTCGAAGGAATCCGTGGAAGTGGCTGGCAAGGAGACATTGCCATTGATGATTTCTCCTTAACCGTGGGGTCATGTGAAGAAGGAATCCCAGACCCACCCGGTCCAACCACACCACCTCCTCCTGGTAAGTTCATTAGTTGGATCTCTGGGCCTCCTTGTGACGAGCGAGGATTATTTGAGAAAACAGAGGCTCAAGATAGTTACTTATGTTTTACACGCATCATTTCGTTAAGGACAAAGCTAACACATATATCCTCTAGGGAAAACACGGTTTCTGTTATCTCAATCATCGCATCTAACTTCGAACACACTGAACACATTCCTTTCTAAATCCGGCTGGGAAGTTGAGATCTTTTTCATCTTGGTCCTCCTCGGAAGCAACTGTCGGGACTTGTCAAACTTTTCAGATTAGTATTGCTGTGTAGCATGGGTCTCCCAAGGTAAATGTTAACTTTTACGTTTGTCAAAACACGGTCTCCTAGGAAAAATAAAACCTGTTGATGAATTGATGAATAATGACAAACAATTATTATTGATAGGTAACTGCGGATCAAAGCCAAGTGTTCGTATTGTCGGGGGGACAGTAGCTGCACAAAACAGTTGGCCTTGGCAGGCAATGTTGCGGACTACGTCTGGATTTCCATTCTGTGGTGGCTCATTAATAGCACCTCAATGGGTAGCCTCCGCTGCTCACTGTGTTCGAGGGAAGTCGCCTAGTAGCCTAATGATAAGGTGAAAACAAAAAGGACTTGGCATTTTAACATGAAACATCTTTCTTTATAGCTAATTATAAATTATTGTTATCTGATATTAGAACTCATGATCAATTTAAAGGCAAACACCTCTAATTTCAGTTTTCAAGTCTCAAAATGAAATGATTTTACTCGCCAGGCTTCTTACTGCAATTATTACATAGATCACAATATATTCAGCAATCATTTTCAATATTATCCAGATACTGTACAATATGAAAATTGTCTTGTGGAATACAATATCAAGCACGTTTTAGCCGTGCTACAAGAAATTGAAAACCGAAAGGAGTTCAAACAGATCTCCACATATCTTTTTGTTTGATCTGTTTTGGTTTCTCTTACCAGATTGGGTGCTCACAGAAGAATCGGTAGGGTCGGAACGGAGCAAGACTTCAAGGTTGTCAAAATTATCTCCCATGCAAGCTATCATAACCCCGTAAGATATAGTTACGATATTGCGTTGATAAAACTCGAGAAACCAGCCAACTTGAACAAAGCAGTTGGACTAGTTTGTGTTCCAGATGGCAACAGTCCAGCGATGCCAATCGACAATTTGAGCAAGAAGTGTTGGATAACAGGGTGGGGAAGGTTAGCTTCTGGAGGAGCTACTCCTGAAAAATTGATGCAAGCATCGGTGCCTCTTGTCTCAAAATCGAGGTATGTATCCTTTGATATGATTAGCGTGTCCAACGGAAAAACTCGGATCGAAATTTTACTCCTGAGAACAGATAGTGGCAGAGTGAACCGAGCCGGAGGTCCCCCTATCGAGTCGTCAAGGTCAACGGCTTGTCTAAATTCCAATTGAGTTGCAATCCGTCTGATAGGAAATTTCATCTTGCTATGTTTGAAGTGTATTTGGATTGTGAAATAGCTAGGTAAGCTAGGCAATTGTGAGGTTTATATGTTAACCTTTATAGAGCTGAAACAAGTTACCATCTGTCTTAATCTGTTTATACACATGACGCTCTCGAAATTGCTGATCGTAGCAGTATGCAAGACGGGTATTACATTAGATTATGAGCATTGTAATTGCCCAGTTCGCGGTAGAGCTTTTGTGGCTCAAAGGTAGAGCATCAAAGTACAGTCTGTGGGCCTGAGGTTCGATTCCTCACTGGGACTCAGAATGTTTACTTCGTTCTACAAATGATTAAAAAAAGACAACTTCACCCACACATAAACTTGAGCTTATATCAGGATTTCATCACAATTAAAGAACTGTAAAATATTCGCTATTTTGCGTGATACGATTTTGTTTTATATTTCTAGGTGTCTTAAGGGTTACCCGAACATGATCCACGACTCCATGCTGTGTGCAGGACTTGATAAGGGTGGAGTCGATGCTTGCCAGGGCGATAGTGGCGGTCCGCTGGTCTGTCAATACAATGGCAGATGGTTCTTGGAAGGAGCTACTAGCTGGGGTCATGGATGCGCTGACCCTATGAAGTACGGTGTGTACGCAAAAGTACGTTACGTCAAGAGCTGGATCGATCAGATCATGAAGAGCAACTGAATCAAGTGCTATTTGTACCAGCTCTGAAGTGATGTCTAATCAAATAAAATTTAATGATTGACCCTGCATTTAGTTTTACAAATTACTCTCTATGATCAGTTCTTTAACGTCTTTAATCTTAAAGAGGGAAAAACTCATTTCCATAAACATGCTCACCCACCTACGCGCTTTCCCTTTAAGGTTTGACATTAGTTTCTCTTGTAAAACCCTTTTTTAAAAGAATTGTTTTCATAGTGATCTCCTTGCGTACTTAAAAGGGAAGTTATCATCCAGATATTTCTGGAGTATAAATCTATCTATTTTTGGATATAAACATTTGTTTTGCTTTCTTTTTCCTATTTCTCTGATGAAACATGCATCGCCATAAATTTTTTTAAAGAGGGTCTAAGCCGTTTAACGTTTGGATTACAAGTAGAAGTCCTGGTAATGAATTCGATATGAAGAGTTACTTGAAACGTGATTAATTGAACACTGTAATGAAAAAAGTAACCTGAGTTTACTGACGTGGTAACCAAGTAACCAATTAGTGACACCATTTGAAATTTTAAGTCCTAAAGACCTTTATGCATAATATGAAGCCATTTACCATATCAGGCTCAAACTTTGTCCACACAACAATAAAATGATTATTTTCGTGACATTATTGGTTGGTGAAAATCAAATTCAACCGGGGATTGACTGCTTAAGTGGCGCCCACTCGTCTAAGAAGGACTAAACAGCTTGTAATTGAACATGTGTCGGTGTCAGCTGTCAGTTTCCAGAACCATCAGATTACGAATTAGAAAAGACGAAATCAGACATAAATTTCATTTCTTTATTCAAGTTGGGTGAAGGGCAGTCAGTTTTGCGATTTTGTGGCTTAAGATCAGTAACAAAGGAGGAGCCTCCATCCAAGTAAGTCAAGATCAACAGCGTACAAAATCTTTCATTTAAAGCTACAACGCTTGAAATGATTAGGTACTTTTTGTCTTCCTTTTTTTTTCGGCTTTCATACGCCAGCTTCAAGCAGGTAAAAACGAAGCAAATTTTTATTCAGTCAATGCTACAACTGTTTATTTCCAAAATCACTAAGTTTACTCGGACCGAAAACTATTTAAATAAATATTCTCACTGTAACTGGAGATCATAAGAAAAGGGAAGTCCTCGATTTCACGATAGTTTTTCGTCTATCAACCTTTCTGCTGAAATCAACTGAATAAGGACATGCCAACTTGACGAAATAGTCAACAAGAAGAATGTATCTGGCAGTAACATGCGGCTCCTTATAAAAATGTAATAAACAACATAAAAGTTGACACATAACTTATGGAATAATTTTTTTTTGTTTTTTTTTCTTTTAGCCTCAAATCTTGTAAAATGGTTAGGTATGATAAAATTGTCTAGATCTCGAAATAATTTGCCATTCAAAATCGTTTTTAAAACCAGCCGCTTATCGACGGTTTACCGCCGTTTGGTAAGATGTACTCCATAAGATTTGTCGGACTTGCACAGTCTATAAAATTCGCCATTACAGCATATGCGATCTTCATGGTCACGTACTGAGCAAAAAAAAAACAAAAAAAACAAAAAGGTTTCCAGGCTTCAGCTCAACAGAACTGAGGTAGCGGATCGTTCAAATTGTCTATTTATTTGAAATATGGATGAATATTTCATCATGATGCAACATAGCCCTGAAAGCAGTGATGTTCATCGAAGGGGCAGATCTTCAAAAGCATCAGATCCTCAGCAAAAATTTAATTGCTTCTGCTGTGAAAAAAGTACCTGCATTGTCTATGTTTTTAAACGAACCTACGTGTCGCAGTATGGTACGTTTATCTTTCTTTGTTTCAATGTTTGAGGTTTCACAAGAATCAAAAATTAACATGCAAATCAAATCCAAGTGGCATATTCTGCCATATGTCGGCATATAATAACCACAGATTAAACGCTTAACTCTTGGAATAGGTAGTTTATCTTTCCCACACGAGTAAATACGCCTTTTACCTTCGATAGAATCGCTCAATTATTCGGAGCACGCATCGTTCACTTACAAAAGATGAATTGGTGTAATAAGCTGTATAACGGAGAAGCAAGTCACCGAATCGCGCTCTGTACGCCTCGACAAAGACATTTTTTGGTAAAATTCTTCTTAGAGCTGGTATCCTTGTCAAGCTATCAGCCATTTTCAATTTTTTAACCTCGAAAAGTGGTTTTTAACCCTTTAATGTTAAAAAGAGGTGGCACACAGTTGGACTTTGAGAAACGGACTTCACGAGAAAAGTTTGTAATTTTGCAATCCGCCTCAATCTCCGTTTCCCCGGGTCTTATCATTTATTCTTTGCTCTCTTTTTGTTTACACTTTTTTCTTTCTCGTGCATTTTTCTTTCTTAAGTAGCTTACTACTCAGCCTTTTTTGAACACTTCAATGAACTTTCATTTTTTCAGCTGACCGAAAATATATTTGGTATTTTTGACATAGACATACCTGCGCGTGGTAATTAATTAATTGGACTTTCATAAGTATGAGCTTGGAGTAGCCTTACATTAATACAAAGAGATCGTAAAGCGTACATTCTATCCGCAATTTCCGCTAAGCCTCAATTATTTTTCATCTTACGAAACACACAGTGCAATATTCCTTGGTTAACCTCCCAGTGGAAGAGAGCTTCTGGAGAAAGCGAAATACCACTGCGAGCAAATGGAGTCTTTTTAAGTTCGAAGTCAAGTACGGTTTCATTGTTTATCTATAGAGATGATGCCAGGTGAAACAGGAAACCGAAAAAAAAAAAAAAAGGACGTGACGCTCGTGTAGACCTTATTTCTGCACTAAGAATGTCATTCTAAATAAAAAAAAAAGTCTCAATAAAACTAGCCAAGTCTGATTTGGTCAACGGTTAAAAGGGTTTGCAAACATCTCAGCACACTTAGTGCGGTGAAACGTTAATAGGCGAGTATAATGAAAGAACGCAGAAAAAAAACAAAAAACAAAACAAAAAAACGAAAGGGTCGAATTACGGTGGAAAAGAGGAACGAAGAGGAAGATCAGAGTTTCTGTATATCGTTCTTTTTCCTTGTTTATCAGTTATAGATATCGAAAGACGTCCAGCCAAAGTTTCGCAAATGCGGCTGCTTCCATCGGTTATATGACCCCTTATTTAGTACCTTAAAGCACCGACGGAAAGTGTGGAACATTCACGACACTAAATTTTCTCTCGGCTTTGCCGGAGGCTACCGTCTTGCGTATTATTTGTGCTCCAATCTCCCACAATAAATCATTAATCAATCTACCATAAATCGGTTATTGGGTTGCAAGACTGGCAGGTGGTTTAATACATCCCCGATTCCATTTGGGGAGAAACCCAATTGTCAAGAACTCAAGCAGTTGTATAGTTAACCTGTTGCAAGCCTCAAAAATCAGCATCAACTATAGCTAGACTGCTCAACCATTTTTTATTTTTGTGATATAGAAATGTGCCCCATCGAAATTGACCCTTGTTGTTTTTGTCAACAATTTTGCTGCTCTTTGAAGGTAAAAGCGTACTATAAAGCGATCCTGGCGTTGAGTTACAGGCCATCAGGAGTAGGAATTGACTATTGCTGCTATTGTTTTGTACTTTTCTAACGGTGATTAACTGATAACCAATCGAATGCACTGTGAGTTTTCTGCACGGATAGTAGTCTCCAGTCTTCTCTTAGTATGCTATCTTCCTGTTTTTTTCGTTCCCAATTGACAGCCCTCCCATGGGAAATATAACACCCTTTTGAGCACTTTAAAACAAACATGTCATTAAAGGATGGCGTTAATAGGGCTGAAGGTAAATTGGAAACTTTTGAGAAACAATTTACGAGAAAGGCAGCAAATTAAACTTAATGGCGATAGTACAGGTGTCTCTTCAGAGAATTTCAGAGAAAACGTAATTCAAGTAAGATCGGTATCAAAGGCTGAAGAGACTCAACGAAACCATATACAAAAAAGCACAATGAAAGGAAAATAACCCGCCGCGCGTAAGTGCACTCTTTTATTTGTCAAGTCATCCTTATTAAATTCTTAAAGGTAAATTGGGTGGTTCCGTGTAAGAAATGCAAATATTTGTATCACCTGGGGGCGATTCAACATAGATTTCAAAACCATGACATATAACACCAGTTTTTCCACTCGTTTACTCATTTCAAATCTTTGATCTGAAGTTCTGACTTACTTAAATCTGAGGTCATTGAAACTGAGTCGATTTTTCAAATAACAAACTTTACTTGACATAATCCTTTGCTGTCTAAGGTAACGTTTAAATCTTCTTCATCTTATTCATTTTGCATAAAGAAAAAACTCAGAGGGATTCAAATATCTTTTTTTGATCCGATCGCCGGTGAGATGAAGCCGAATTGGTGCCTCCATTTGGAATAAGGTAAGTATAATTTTTACTTCAGTTCAAAGCATTTGTTGTTCTAAAGTTTATTGCCAGCACAGCTGTTGTTAAATTCTGTTGTTTAATTTCAAGGAAACTCGACGACGAATTAATTGTCTATCTTGAACACTGAAGCCTAAATTTTTAAGAAATGCAATTTTCAAGTCATGCAAATGATCAATATCCTTTGTTAAGTTTTGTGGTAAATACATTCTCCTTCACGACCATTGTTAACTATTATAATTTAAACCGCGTTTCATTCTTTTTAAACACGATCCTTTTTTAAGTCATAAGAGTCGACTACTGATGTGCGACTCAGCCAAGAACTATTGGCCGAATTTAGATAATTTCTGCTTTTGTTCGTTCAAATAGTAAGCTAATTCCTTCGGGTAGTTACAAAAAGAAGAAATGAGAGACTCTGTGAATATAGCGTGTTATCGCTCAACTCTCCGCTCCGAAGTCCAGCTGAATTTTTAAAAAGTACGAAGTCACGAAAGAATTTTACGAGCAAAATACTTCCTCAACAGGAACATTTGGAAATAATTTTTCTTCATGCAGCAATATTTGACGTTTAAGATAGCTTTTTGCATGAAATAGAAGTGAAGCTAAAATAGGCTTCATGCACGAAAAGGAATTTCCAAGGAAATTATTATTCATTTAAGCTGTGTTCAGTTGTAGCTGTCGTAACAACGGAATTAGGACGCGGCTAACCAATTATGAAATGAAAGAAAACTTGCTCCTTTCTTAAAAAAAAAAAAAACTGTGTTAAGTGCATAGCATAAAACGAAAAAAAACGCAAAAACAAAAGCAAAACAAACAAACAAAAAAAACAAATGATGAGACCACCACCCCTCCGCCCTCCGCCCTCCGCCCTCCTTATATCATTACTGTCATCAGCGGCGCTCCCTGCTGTTAGTTTGAGACTATTAGGAGCTATTGGAAAAACAAATTTCGTCATGGGTGTAGATTCACTCTTCGTAGTGATCTACAGTCGGAGTTAAAGCAGTTGAATTTTCAGAATATCATGTTTTCCAGAAATTTCCATGATTCTGAAATTCACAGTTTAAAATGAAAGATGACACAGAATGATTTATGCCACTGTACTTCACCGGAAAAAAATACGTTTTTCACAATATAACCTATTTAGCTGGTAGAAACAAAAAAAATATTAAACAACACTTATTTGATCCTGTTAATAACAAAAAGTTTCGATGACTATCAGTGTCGCCTTCACAGGCCTGGTGAGTTCCGTTTGAAAACCTGCGAATCATAAATAGACAGTCCATGACGGTCCGACATAACAGATAATTACAATGAATATCAATCGAACTTTTCTTTTCTTAAGAAAAAAACATGGTTCATAATTTTTTTCCTGTTTAAAATGGACGCACGAAAACTCACATATATCAAACTTTCCAACGAACACGGAGAAACGTTCACGGGTTAAGTGAGAGGATTTTTTGTGCAGCATTTTACGAAAGATAGGACATTCTTTTTGGGTTAGACAGTACTTTTTCTGTTCTACTTTTTATGCTATTCCCGTTAGATATATCTCTACCGGAATTGAGAATTTTCAAAGAAAGGCTCAGGAAATAGTTTCCGCCTTTATTCTTTAAGCGAGGAAAAGATGAACTTTTCACCCCTGGAATCTAATCTATTTAAAAAAGTAGACGTGAGTTGCTTCACAAAACCGGACATTTATTTTCCGGAAAGAAAGGCCATTGTCTGTTCATGGCTCTCTTTTTTCAATTTTGACCCTTGTAATCAACAACAAGGCTATTCGTATGTGAGCTCCTTCGAAATGACGTTTGGCTTTGCTTCTCCCTCGATTCCTAAAACGCATCTAACCGTTGCACAAGGCCTCGAGATAAGAGATAACAATGTGAAATCAAGTTCCAAGTGTCTGTAAATTATAAAGCTGAAACGATTTTTTTGTTTCAATCTCGCTTCTGAGTTTCATCTTATTTCGATTTCCTTCCTTCCATAACAGACAAAAATATTACATTCAGATTCGCTATGGTAACAGACGAGGCCAAAGTGATTTTGACCGTGATCTACGTGGTAACAATGGTCGTTGCCTTTGCTGGTAACACGCTTCTGATCTACTTCGTGTGGAAGAAACCGGAAGTGCGATCAATGACCAGCTCCATGTTCGTCAACATGGCGGTGGCTGATTTGTTAATTACACTAATTGTAATGCCTTTCTCCGTTATTCACCTACACAATGGCGGCAAATGGCTTATAGTTCATGATCTGGCTGGAGAAATAACATGCAGAGGCTTTTACTTTGTTGCAATGGTCACTGCGGCTTCTTCGATACTGTGCCTGGCGTTCATGGCTTACGACAGATACACGGCGATTCTTCACCCTTTCCGCCCCCTTCAATGTATTCGTAAGGCAAAGTACGCTGCACCTATCATTTGGATTCTCTCAATGCTATTAATGTCTATAATTCTTGTTATTTCGGATTTTGATCCGTTGCAGGACTTTTGCGGTTTCAAGTTTGACATCTTGGGAAAAGAGAGCACCACAGTTCGTGGCGGGATTTTCGTTTACTTGTTTGTAGTCCAATATTTTTTGCCACTAAGTGTCACATCCATCCTGTACGCTAAAACCGCTCACAAATTGTGGTTTCGTCAAGTTCCCGGGAATTATTTGTCACAAAATCAGAGGCAACAGGAAATCGCCAAGAGAAAAGTGGTCAGAATGCTTGTCATCGTTGTCGCTGTATTTGCTGTGTGTTGGCTACCCACGCAATTCTTTCAGCTGTATCAGGTGATCAAAGAAACGCAGCCATTGCCTCCCTTTGCTATGTACCTCTGCTACTGGTTGGGTCATGGCAATAGTGCCATAAACCCATGGTTGTACATCTCCTTGAGCTCAAGGCTCCGCCTGGCGTTTATCCGAATGGTAAAAAAGAAATTCAGTCGGCCAGCCGGAAGAGTGCGTTTGAAGAAGACAGCGGCGACAACTAATCTCCTAACACATGGAACACATGTGGAGTCTTCTGTATAACATGGAAAAATTGAAACGAAACAGACTACTGCAAATACAAATCTGATAAAAAGGTATAAGAAATTCAGCAAATTTTGGGTGATTAATTTGATAGCTTTAAACCATTCATTGCCTTGTCTTCATTTATTACCCTATTGCAATTGGCGTACCCATTTCATAATGATGATTCAGTGTTAAAAATTTCTAAACGTATCAGCTAACGGACGTCATCTCTGGTAATAAAATACAATCTTTACTAACTAACGAGGAAAATGCTCAGCAGCCAGCAAGGAGTTCTGCAAATTTATTCACAGAATTGAAGTCTTCAACACGCAGCCAGTAGAATCAACAATTTTCTTCATTTGCCTGGCATAATTATTTTTTGCAGTAAGGGTCCACACCATTTGGCTGTTTCAAACTCATCGGAGAAACTTAGCGTAAATAAATTGAGATTAAAGTATAAATTGAAACAAGGGAACGGTCTCACGTGATATTTCGGTCAAGTGAATGTGAATAAAAACTATGTACGTGCTCAGAAATAAATGTGGGAAGTAATATCTCTTATTCTCACTATGTAGGAATTTTGTTTTTGAGGTCACAACCTTACGGGACGATGAGTTGAGGATTTCCGAGTAACTGCACGTTGTAACATCATCCAGTGTGGTAAAAAGTAACTTTCACCTCAAACATGAGAGTAGTTTGGTTTTGTAGTCTCGTTTGGGATGGGCTTGTACATACAAATCGCAAATAATTTCTAGGTTTTATGTTAGCTCATGACAGTAAACGCTTTCCCACCAAAGGTTAAGTTAAACTAAAACTGTTATAAGGGTGCATGATACTGGAGCTATTTTATCAGTGGGCGGGTCCTGCAACGGTGTCCTACTGGCCGTTGAAGACATGTCATGTTGTTCTATTATCTCGATAACATATAGTTTTTTTTAATAAGGTAATTGGAGGGGAAGGTGTTATAACAGCGACTTATCGGCGGTTAGGGCCAAACCAAGCTGTTCTATTATTATACAATATGACTTTTTCTTGGCAAAGAGGGGGGTCGGTTAGAGCCAAGTTCACTTCTCCTTTTTCAAGTTATGCTCTTGGTTCTATTTAAAAGAGACAACTGACGCCAGTGGCCAGCCCGAGAACTGGGAAAAAGGATTGAGAGATCGAAACGCACATTCTTATCCATTATTAAACTTTTCATCACATTGTACAAATTATTTTAATAGAAGTTAAGATACCTGGCCTTGACATTTTTCACAATCTAAATTTTGTCAATGAAAAAAAAAAACGCCTTCTATATAATCTTATCGTCATTATTAATTGATTTAACAACCCGAACTTACTGGGTTACTCCACGAACATTTTTCTCCTTTCCAACCATCAAAAAACTTTATCACCGTCTTGACTGAACTTCCTTACCTCTCTTAATTTCTGCAGCAATTTTTTTAAAGAGATAAATATATCTTATTACACGTTTTGGTGTGTAGTATCGCTGAGTATTTTTCCGAGTTTACAAACAACGATTGAAAATACCCAGCGATACCATACACTAAAATGTCTGATAAGTTATTTATTATCCAACGGTCTTTCTGTTCAATTTTCAAAGGGCGGGAAAAGAAAAGGGGATAGTAGAGCGTAGCGCGCAGCCGACTGGTTAAACAAGTTTTTTTACTACTCAAAATAACCAACTGTCCAAATAACCGTACAATATCGCAGGATATTTGTAGTCTATTTGCCTGTTATTTGTACTCTACTTTGTGCAGTTGGATAATGATAGCTATTAGCCTTGTCTTCTTAAAAAGACTTCCATTCATACGTACTGAATGCAAATCAATATTTTCACGCGTAAGCCTCGTATATTCGTATTATTAATTGCCAATCTTGTGACTTCCTTTTTATATTTGTTGTCAAAACATTTAGTTGCGGTATAATTTTTAGTTTTACTTTAATGAAGGGGTGAGTAAAGATTATAAAAATTAATATGTAAAAAAAACTACAGTTCCACCAATGACATTAAAGAAGTTAAAACGTCTCTCTCTCTCTCCCTCCTTCAGTTTTTTGCCCAAAAAAGTAATTGGATATGTCAGGAAGTTGAACTAAATTATCACCGTTTCAGTCCATGAAATGCTGAAATATGCACGCATTTTGATTGGTCTGTGGTCACGATCTTTTGGAGGCAGACGCATTGATGACCCCACCATTGTTTTCTTTTATTTATTATCAAATCAAACAAGCATGTTGTCGTTGGTCAGTACAGTAACAGATGACAGAGTACGTCAAAATGTGGTAGGACCATCGGTGAAAAACCTTGGTGCTCAGCTGTCTGTTTCTTCAGTGTATCGCGGAAAACTTACTAGCGATGTTATTATCCAAACTGGAGTAAACCAGTGCGAAATTTAAGTCTCGCTCTTTGTCAAAATGCCCCCAAATTTTCCTTTGTTTTTCATTTAACTATTGCTATTATGAAAGATTGGAATAACAAACAGCATAAGCTTATACCTATCTTCGCTTTCTCCTACAGGTCATCCAATTTGGTCAATTTTCCACATTTAGACACTTAGTCTCGCCTATAGAACGAAATAAACGCCCCCAAGCTCTCCTGAATCTGGATATCCTTTGGTGGCATAGGAAAGTGTGACAAGTGGTTGTTTTTAATTATTGCGAATAATAGGAATAATATAACCAGAATTTACACTCCAAACTTGAAATTTATACTTTGACGGCGTCGAAAGACAACGTGGTGTCGAAATTTCGCTCAGAAGGAGAAGAACAACAACAAAAGAGAACTGGGCGTTGAAGCGTCTTTCCTTTAACACGTGTAATCCCAGTGCATTATTGCATAGGGAACAGAGATTATATACGAACAAAAGCATTCATGAAAAGCAAAACGTTCAAGAAGATCTGTGGGCCAGGCGCTCAGCATACTCGACTACAAGTAGATACAGATACGATGTATTTGTCCGATAGGTTTACTTTTACTTTACTTGCCTGTCATGAATTAATGCTACTGCAAAGGTCTTTTCAAAACCTTTAAAATGAAATAAAAAGCACAATTATGTTTGCAAAAGCGACATACTAATTCAATTGATCAGCGCTACCTGAAACATGAAGGAACATCGACCGGACTTTGTCGGTAAATTGAAGTTTTATAGCCAACAACATCTTGGATGATTATCGTCAGTGCTTAAGACGCGACTATGGAGTTGGCTCGCAATTACTTCGTAACATGCAGCCGGCTGATTCCTCCTTATTTATTCCAGTTTTGCAAAGTCTCCTTTCTTAACTCCTGTAATATTATTTACTACTTAGTCCAGGCATCCATCACTTTCCTGCTCCCACAACACCAATTTAGGACTCCCCGTGTAATATAGAGGAAGACTGGAGAAGAGAGAATGTGGGTATTTTCGGTAGATCATAACCAGAAAAAATCTCGATTTGATCGCTTGCACGGCCGCAAGGTATCAACGTTTTTCCCGCAAATAGTCATGGGCTGCCAGTAAAAAGACACGCGCGCACGAGATTTGTCCTAGTATAGAGGAAGACTGGAGAAGAGAGAATGTAGGCCCTCTTAAGGTATAATTTTGTGTCTAAAAATTGTTCTTCAATGCTGTCTATAAATTGTTCTCCAATGCCACCTATAACATTCCAATGTTAAAACTCACCCAAGTCCCTACATTCTGCTTCTTCTTGATCGTGAAGAACAAACAAATCCTAAGTTAAACCACACAGCAAAAAAAAAAAACCCAAGCACTTCGCAAAACTACATTTTGTACACTTGTAGTATTTTGAGATGCAAAATTACTAACACCAAAGTGCTGAGCCGCAATTCCGTAACAGCATAACAGAAAAATTACACAACTGTAAACAACAAGCCCAACTCAAAAAAAAAAAATGGTACTGTAGGGCGGGGGCAGCTCTAGTGAGAACTATAACTAGTATAGTTATTAGACACAAAATTATACCTTAAGAGGGCCCACATTCTCTCTTCTCCAGTCTTCCTCTATACTAGCAAGTTACTGGCAGCCCATGACCATTTGCGGGAAAAACGTTAATACCTTGCGGCCGTGCAAGCGATCAAATCGAGATTTTTTCTGGTTATGATCTACCGAAAATACCCACATTCTCTCTTCTCCAGTCTTCCTCTATATTACACGGGGAGTCCTAAGGTGCCTCCTCGGGTTTTTGGCCCTCTGGGGCCAAAAACCCTGCGGGGGCAATGATATATATCAATAGTCAGACATAGTTTGATGCTACTCTGGTTTGCAGATTTAATGAATGTAACCGAAGAAGTTACAATTCATAGACCCAACGTTTCGACACTCCTGTCTAGTGCCTTCATCAGGGTGATCTGAACGTCGCAACAAGAGGTCCTTTTATACGATCACTAATTAGCTGCCTTTTTTTCTGACGAGATTTAAATGGGCGTTAGAAAGTAAGCCGCCATCATCACGATTTAAAGGAGCGTGGGCGGAGTTAATATGCCAAGCTTCCAAACAAAGGCGCTGATGGTAACGCCGATTGGTGGTGAAAATTTTAGATTTATCCCACCCAATCGTATAGTAAGTTAGGCATGTGTGCTCCGATAAAGCTGAATTTTCTTTTTTTGCAAAAGAAAACCGCTTTTTGATGCTCTTTCAAACATGTACTAAGCTGACGTTTGGTCTGTCCGATGTATTCGTTGTCACAGTCGTCTCTTTTACCAATTACTGTGTTCTGTTTTTCATCTGTCAAATGACGACTTCCATTAATCCCCTTTGTAGTAGATAATGTTGATGATAAGGTTGCAAATTGATGCCAATGTTGTTTCAGTTTTCGGCTTATTTTATATTTGAAGCTGCAGTTAACAGATAAGCATTAAATATAGGGAATTGTGGATCAAATGCTTCTATTAATGATGCATGACACAGAAAGGTTATCATGAGGATGTTAAGTACAAGACAAGTGGTATGACATCTCTGGAAAAATTCCGGCTCTATTCTTTTTCTTTGTTCTGAAAAGCAGAGGAGTCTTCATTACAGACATGAATGCGATGTTTGTTTTTCCGAACCGATGTTACTTAGATTTGTAATTCTTTAAGGTCTTTTAACCCACCCAATGTAGCTGAGTTTAAAATTGATCACGGTAATGATTAAACCTTGTTTTGATTTATGATGCCAAAATAGTGATGTGAAACCAAATTTTATTCGTTCCATCCATGAGCGATAACTTTTCTTGCATTTGTTGAGATCAAGAGGGCTGTTTAGGGAATTCCTTCCCGCAAGATTAGCCAACTATCATCTCGCTAGCGTAGAGAGGTGGACTTTTACAGTTGTGAATTTTACTTGAGCTTAAAATGTCTTCTCAAGCGTTGTCTTGTTTCCTATCAGATCCATCACATGTAAATTACAGATGCCCGTGAAGAGTCTGAGATTTAATCTTAAAATCAAAATTCTATCTCGGATGAGTTATAAGTCGCGACTAAACTACGAATGATCTTTGCTGCGATCGACGGTTGACTGTTGGTTGTCTATTATCAACATCAGAACCTTGGTAGGTCACCACCTATTATTTTCAATGAATTTGTTTTTATGTCTCTTAAAGCAAAATGTCTGTCGTCTCCGCTAGCGACCAAACGGCTAGAGATCGCAGCTCTATGCATGGTTTGCGCAGTTCTGTCTGTTTTCGTGAGAGTCGTTTTGTTACCTGTGTTGATAAACCTGTGTCATTTCAACTCTGCACGGCCACATCTTATGCTGTTTTAGACCAATTTTTTTGTGTCTTTACAATGGCTAGAAGCCCCTCCAGTCTCTTTTCTCATAGCAGAGTAAGCCCAAAATCCGCGACTCCGAGCAGCGCCTCTGAAACAACTTTCGCTAGCTTACCAATGAACTAATCATACAGTTACAAGGGTATCCTGCGGGAATCTCCAACTTAACATGTACACAGATCACGAGGGGGCTTTTAGGTCAGTTTTATTATCATCTACGTTGGCATTGTCGCTTGATAGAAACGCTTTTCCCTCGCACGCCGTTCAACTGTGCTCAACCGTGCTCAACCGTACTCAACCGTGCTAGCTCGTACAGAGTACAATATTGCCACCCTCTACCAACGGCGCCAATTGCTGACGGAGCGCCTATTCAGTGAGATCAAAGACAATACCTGCCACAAATTACACGGCCTTTCGCCGTCATGTAATCTTAGTACCGTAGCCTTAAGGAGAAAGCGCGCTTTTAACGTACCTTTTTGCAGAACAAACAGGCTGAAGAATAGTTTTATCATGTACAACGCGGCTATTTCTTAATGGCTTTATCATGTATAATGCGGCTATTTCATAAATTTCACTACGTACAATATATATAATGATATATATCAATAGTCAGACATAGTTAAATTTGATGCTACTCTGGTTTGCAGATTTAATGAATGTAACCGAAGAAGTTACAATTCATAGACCCAACGTTTCGACACTACTGTCTAGTGCCTTCATCAGGGGTGATCTAAACGCTGCAACAAGAGGTCTTTTTATAACTGCCAAAAACCAGTTACAAATAGTAACACTCTTGATAAAAGGGAACCAGCGACTGGTTTTGCTGTTATTCGTTACATATAGGGTGTTACTGAACCCATCAAGAGAATTTTGAATAGCCACAACGTTAAAGTTGCTTAAAAACCTTTTCAGACTTTGGGGCATATTTTCGCCAAACCTAAGGATCCTGTCACGAAAGAACAACGAACCGACGCCATTTATTCTATTCCTTGCAATGACTGTGACATCGCACCTGGTTGCCGTATTAACTTTAATATATATATCAATAGTATTTTCTCTCTTCCGTTCATGAATTTTAATATGCATATGTAGTATTTATTAGCCTTTTTTTATTTAGTTTTTTGTTCTTTTTTGTATTTAGTATTAATTAAATATTTGTACAGTCTGTAATCCAACCTTTTGGTTGCAATGGATTTTTAACAAAGCTATCTTCTATCTTTTACCTGTACATGCGTCTTTTTCATTTCCGGATTGTTCAGCCATCATGTCACATGAGATAAGCGTCATTTCATTTATCGAGCTCTGGTGATTATCACACAGTATTTTCAAAACTTAAACCTCTACCCATCTGTGCTCATTTTGCTAGCATTTTAAACTGAACAATGTCACTGACGATAGCTGAAATATAGTTTAGTTTCTCAGCCGGATTTTCTTGTTATGAGGTCTACTTCCTAAATTAGCCTGCAGAAATTGTAGCAATTCTGCAACCACTCATTCATTGCGTGTAGCAGAAATTCTGCAACCACTCATTCACCAGGTGTCGCAGAAGTTCTGCGACCACTCATACACTAGATGTTGCAGAAATTCTGCAACAACTCATTCAGTGGGTGTCGCAAAAATTCTGCAACCACTCATTCACAAGGGGTATCGCAGAAATTCTGCGAGCACTCATACACTAAACGTCACAGAAACAATGTGGCCAACTTATACAGCTGGATGTTGCAGAAATTCTGCATCCTCTCATTCACTAGATGTTGCAGAAATTCACTCATGTATACAGGAATATAACAGTCTTTCTCCAACCAGTCAATAACAGATGCCACAAATATTCTGTCAATTAACTTTCAACAGAAATTATGTACCTAAAATAGCACATGACTTAATGCCACATGATAAAATTCGAATATTAAAATGTTAAAAAAGTAAGCAATACAACAGACAGTTTGAGTCACATCACTTTATTTTATGATCAGATACAAAAACTGAATGAAAAATATCATTAATTTAATAAAATTGAAGTTTGTTATACAGCAAATGAGCAATCTACTACAGCCAAAATATATTAACTCGTCACAATTTCAGTCCTTTGACCTATTTTAAAAGATTTGTATGTGATAAATAGAGCAAATATATCATTTAAATCTTGTATTGTCTTGCGAAAGACCACAGGGAAATTAATGCTCAACCTTCTAATGAGAACTTTAAACCGTTCACTATTCAGAGGAAAACTAAATTAACAGTATCACAGATTTTAATTAATATCTTCACCAATGTTTACAGTAGGTAATTATGCCACATGTGTATCTCAATTAAAGGGCAAAAACAACCTTGTAGGAAAAACAATCCCCTCTCTCTGTCAGCTGCAACTGTTTCTAGGATAAGAAAAATCAAACTGTGCAATGTTACCTAATAAGTCACAAACCAGTGAAAAGGATAATGTACTGCAGACCCACTCCACAAAGCCGTTGTGAGGGCGCCTTCTGGTTTTGGCTGGGTACTACATTGAAAACAACGACGGATTTCCAGAAATCTGAAATAATTCACTAATTTTTACCGAAGTGTAATTCAACCGAAGTGAATTATCAATTTTCGCAACAGCAAAATTGGCCTAAAACGTGCTGTTATCAAATGTTTGTGGGTTTTACATCTATGGGCGGCCGTCACCACCAAAAATACATGGATGTCGAATAGATCAGCAAATACAAAGCTGGTCTAAGGATCTGCTGCAGGATAGCATAGCTAATAAAGGAATGGCATGGCCAAATTATAGACGGTTTAGTTTTCGTTCACGAAACAGAACACCCTTAACATGAATAGTTTAGCCAAATGATGAACAGTCTAGTTACCTATGTCGAGTTGGAACATGAAATTGTGAAATGGACTAGCTCAATTGCGAATAGTTTAGCACTCATTTGCAATACAGTACACAAATGCTGCAGCGTTGCGTCAAATGCCTCAACGTAATGTCGAATGGTACAGTGTTCAAACATACGGTGTAGCGTTGAGTCATTCGGAAATGGCTTAGCGCAATGTCGAATAGCACAGTGCACATACCAAACGGTGTAGCGTTGCTTGAAATGACTCAGGGTAATGTCGAATAGCACAGCGTACGCACAAACGGTGTAGCGTTGCGTGAAATGGCTCAGCGTAATGTTGAATGGTACAGCGTACATACAAACAGTGTAGCGTTGCGTGAAATGGCTCAGCGTAATGTCGAGTGGTACAGCGTACACACAAACGGTATAGCGTAACGTCGAATAGCTTTGCAGAACATCAGACGCTCTAGCTCAACATTAAACTGCTTAGCATTACATGAAATATTTCGCTGTTGTGGCGGATCGTCGAGCTTGCTCGTGGCGTGACGTGAGGGCTATCTCGCCGAAACCACCAAAAATACCAACCCCAAATGGAACAGCGATCTACTGGAGGGCATGACGTCATCGAATGTAGAGATTGGCGCCAAACCACCACATGGTATAGTCGCTGTGTTGAAGAGTCTTCACTTCGCCTTGCAGTAAAGCAGAGTCAATTCGTAACTTTTCGGTAAGTTTGTCCTCTTTTTCCCTGCTGGTACTACATTTATTCGTAGTCGTTCATGAAAGCGTTAATTGAAATAGCAACAAGATTTAATTCTACCATGGTTTGCCGGCCTCCCGGTTTACCACAGTTTGCACGCTTCGGTTAGCCTGAATATTTATAGTATTACGTAATATTGTGACGTGCATTAAATGTCGCTTGTCGAGCTCTCTTCTCTTTTCTGACTCGCACTTACTTTTCAATGAGAGTTTAAATTCAGCGGCTCTTTCAAAATTACAGGAGTAGGTGAGAAGTTGGATTTTGTGTATGCCTTTGTGTGCAGAGTTGGACGCCATGGTAAGAAAACTGATATCCTTGGTCTGTTTTGACATTTTTCAATCGAAGTGATATCAAAGTGCATTAATTGGTGTGCCAAAAATAGTATTTGCAATTAAAGCATTCCGATGTCACTTTGATTGAAAAATGTCAAAACAAATCAAGAATATCAGTTTTGACATTTTTCAATCAAAGTGATATCGGAATGCTTTAATTGGTGTGCCGAAAGTAGTGTTTGCAATTAAAGCACCGACGCGTGCTAACTGTCATAAACCGACATTACGCTGAGCCATTTTACGCAACGCCACTCTGTTTGTATGTACGCTGTACCATTCGACATTACCCTGAGCCATTTCAAGCAAGCTAGACCGTTTGGTATGGGCACTGTGCTATTCGACATTGCGCTAAGCCATTTCACACAACGCTACACTGTATGTGTGTACACTGTACCATTCGACATTACGCTGAGCCATTTGACGCAACGCTACACCGTTTGCTTACTTTATTGCAAATGAGTGCTAAGCTATTCGCAATTGAGCTAGTCCATTTCACAATTTCACGTTCCAACTCGGCATAAACAACTAGACCGTTTATAATTTGGTTAAACTATTCATGTTTAGGGTGTTCTGTCTCGTGAAGGAAAACTAAACCGTCTATAATTTGGCCATGCCATTCCTTTATTAGCTATGCTATCCTGCAGCCAATCATTAGACCAGCTTTCTATTTGCTGATCTATTCGACATCCTTGTATTTTTGGTGGTGACGGCCGCCCATAGGCGTCATACCGTGCAGAATTTCTGCAGCACTGGACATCAAGGCGTGCAGAATTCTTGCAGCACTGGACGTCAAGGCGTGCAGAATTTCTGCAGCACTGGACGTCAAGGCGTGCAGTATTTCTGCAACACTGGACGTCAAGGCTTGCAGAATTTCTGCAGCACTGGACGCCGAACCTTGCATAATTTCTGCATCATTGGACGCCATACCATGCAGAATTTCTGCAGTACTGGACGTTAAGGCGTGCAGAATTTTTGCACGCTTGGGCCGTCAAACTTTGCAGAATTTCTGCAGCATTTAACGTCGTACCTTGCAGAATTTCTGCAGCACTGAGACGCCACACCATGCAGAATTTCTGCAGCATTGGACGTCAAACCATGCACAATTTCTGCATTATACAGTTCGTGATACCATGTCAAATGAAAATGAAAAAAACCGCTTAAACATATTAAGGGTTAAAATCAAAGACTTTATTGTTCCATTCTTAAACGTGCAGAGCATCATGTGCACTTTGACCAGATTTAACAACAAGCGCAATAAAAAATATTTGTATAAGTAAAATGTACCTACTTTTAGCTTTCCGTTGAATTATACAAAATGTCATGTGCTCTTTTGAAGCAACACATTTTCTTAATCCGTAAAAACTGAAGCATTTTGCATTTATTACATAGGAGAAATTTCCTTTTTTTTTTTTTGCCTAAATAGTGCTGCTTTGAAGCCAGCAATTCACTTTGTCTGAAAAAAGCACGATATTTTGCGGAATCGATATGAAAAATATGCCTAAAAGGTCAGTTTTTCACGGAAAATGCTATTTTGGAAAACACAAAATAGTTTGGAAAGCGTTAAATGCTACACTCTACATTCTGCCGCTCTAACTACGGAGACTTGCAATATTTCGCCTTGGCTAAGCTGAGCTGGTGCCTATGCTCCAAGTTTATTCCAACACTCATTCACGAGTTTTAGCGGTGAAGGCATAAATTGGCGCAATACAAAAAAAGAAAAACAAAACAAAATTTAAACAAGGCTTGTTTAAATTTAATGTCTCTTGTAAGATAGATTATTCTGCATCTGAACGAAAGAGTGTTAATGCAGAATTTTTTTTATTGAATTAGCTTTCGTTCTCACCAAGTTTTCTCTTTTGCACCTGAGCAAAAACAGAGAAACTTTCCATACGTTTTTGTCTTCAAAAAAGCTAAAGATAAATAATTGGGTGGTCTTAATTGTTCAGTGTCAAATTATTTCGCAAATGTTGGTTTTGAAGATGATTTTTCAAAAAAGCATTTCCTATACTTAAATTATTGTATAGCGCCGAGCAAAAAATTTATTTTGGCCGCTTCTTTTTATATCAGTGCGACATGACTTTAAAGAAAACTGAAAAAAGAGCCTCTGTTCCTAAACTTAAATATTTAGGAAATGTAAAGCTGCAAAGCGTCGCGTCAAAGCGCTATACCTAACCCCTGTCAATTCACCATCCATCAAATAATTGAACTATTTTATCAACAGTTATGCTGATAGCGACTCTTGAGGAAATGTACTGCACCTTGAAACATGAAGGCCAAAGTTGACTACAGATTAAACAAGTATTTACTTAGGCACTGTCTTGGGGGGCGTTAAACTACCGCGTTTTATCGAACGGCAAAATCGACAAATCGATGTCGGATAACCATTAATGAAAATAAATATGGCACAAAGATAATTTTATATGAATTTATAGTTTTGGTTCTGACGCGAACTTTACTCCTGTGGTTGCTTCGCTTTAAGCATATATTATTTTGAAAATAAAGTTAATTCATCGTCCGCTATTTCAGCTTGACAGCGCGCGTTGCGGAGCCGTCTCATTATTTCATAGTCATGGACCTGCCAAAACTACGTGAGATAATTTGCATGCAATTAAACTACGATAGGAAGGCTATGAGGAAAAACAAAATTGATCTGAAGGTGACGGTTCCATAACGAAATTTTGACATTAAAGTGATCCGAAATGTGACGTACGCTTTCTTATGATTGTGGTGGCCATGAAAACACACTGTTGGGAAACAAATTTATGAGGAATTTGTCTCCACTTTCTGTTTGCTGTTACGGTCAACCATCTAAGAATTTTAAATAACAAGCCCTACGTCACAAGACGCCATTGACTTAAAGTTAAATTATCATTTTTTTTATCAAACTTAATTGCGTGTTATTTGTACAGTGCATTATTTTTTGTCGAACTAATAGAACCCACTGAAGGTCTGTCATTGACTCACAGCTGCTCGTGATCAAGAACAAACCGACAAATTCACAAAGAAGTAGAATGACATGCATAGAACATAATTTCGCAATTTCCCCCATATTTCCTTCATTTTCCTACATTTTTCTACATTAAAATTCCTCATTCCACCGAGGGCAACTTTCTCTTTGGTTCGTCACCCTATTGTGAGACCACGTGGCTAATTTCTTATTAAAGTGAGTTTTAAAATACGGAGCACTTGCCTTAAGACTCGAGAAAGTGCAAAATCTCCTTTTTGAGTTAATCTTGAATCTCCGCTCGTAAAGAGGGTTTCCTTCTTGTTTGTTTGTTTTTTTAAAACTCAAATCATCGAGGGGATCCAAAGCAAAAATTGGTTTAAATTATAGTAAATGAAATGACATGTCCTAATTCGATGGCAAATGAATAATTATCCCTATATTAAATACGTTATGGGTAACATTCATAAAAAATACTATGCCTCTACTTAATCCAACACACATCGACCATTAAGAAGCTATTTGGCTTGCTTCGAAGCCAAATAGCTTCTTAACCTCTAATTAGTTTTTTTGTGACTTTCAAAGCGGAAGACGTAAGCCCGTGTTGTATGTGCTTTGAGAATTAATATGAGGCATGTTGGATTTGAGATCCATTTGAGAACTCCCACATGCAAACATTTATGTTCGATATTCCTGTCCGACTGTCAAGAAGAGATGCAATCGAGACCCGCATTAATATTCAGATTAAGCTCTCGGGCCACTAGAATTAGGACGCGGCTAACAAATTGTGAAATTAAAGAGAACTTGCTCCTTTCTTTAAAAAAAAAAACTGTGTTAAATGCATAGCATAAAACGAAAAAAAAAACGCAAAAACAAAAGCAAAACAAAAAAATTTCGTCATGGGTGTAGATTCACTGTTCGTAGTGATCTACAGTCGGAGTTAAAGCAATTGAATTTTCAGAATATCATGTTTTCCAGAAATTTCCATGATTCTGAAATTCACAGTTAAAACTGAAAGATGACACGGAATGATTTATGCCATTGTACTTCACCTGAAAAAAATACTTTTTTCACGATATAACCTATTTAGCTGGTAGGAACAAAAAATTATTAAACACTTATTTGATCCTGTTAATAAAAAAAAGTTTCGATGACTATCATGGCTCTCTTTTTTCAATTTTGACCCTTGTAATCCACAACAAGGCAATTCGTGTGTGAGCTCCTTCGAAATGACGTTTGGCTTCCCTTCTTCCTCGATTCCTAAAACGCATCTAACCGTTGCACAAGGCCCCTAGATAAGAGATAACAATATATAATCAAGTTCAAAGTATTTGTAATTGAAACGATTTTTTTGTTTCAATCTCGCTTCTGAGTCTCATCTCATTTCGATTTCCTTCCTTCCATAACAGACAAAAATATTACATTCAGATTCGCTATGGTAACATACGAGGCCAAAGTGATTTTGACCGTGATCTACGCGGTAACAATGGTCGTTGCCTTTGCTGGCAACAAGCTTCTCATCTACTTCGTGTGGAAGAAACCGGAAGTGCGATCAATGACCAGCTCCATGTTCGTCAACATGGCGGTGGCTGATTTGTTACTTACGCTAGTTGTAATGCCTTTCTCCGTTATTCACCTACACAATGGCGGCAAATGGCTTATAGTTCATGATCTGGCTGGGGAAATAACATGCAGAGGCTTTTATTATGTTGCAATGGTCACTGCGGCTTCTTCGATACTGTGCCTGGCGTTCATGGCTTACGACAGATACACGGCGATTCTTCACCCTTTCCGCCCCCTTCAATGTATTCGTAAGGCAAAGTACGCTGCACCTATCATCTGGATTCTCTCAATGCTATTAATGTCTATAATTCTTGTTATTTCGGATTTTGATCCGTTGGAGGACTTTTGCGGTTTCAACTTTGACATCTTGGGAAAAGAAAGCACCACAATTCGTGGCGGAATTTTCGTTTACTTGTTTGTAGTCCAATATTTTTTGCCACTAAGTGTCACGTCCATCCTGTACGCTAAAACCGCTCACAAATTGTGGTTTCGTCAAGTTCCTGGGAATTATTTGTCACAAAATCAGAGGCAACAGGAAATCGCCAAGAGAAAAGTGGTCAGAATGCTTGTCATCGTTGTCGCTGTATTTGCTGTGTGTTGGCTACCCACGCAATTCTTTCAGCTGTATCAGGTGATCAAAGAAACGCAGCCATTGCCTCCCTTTGCTATGTACCTCTGCTACTGGTTGGGTCATGGCAACAGTGCCATAAACCCATGGTTGTACATCTCCTTGAGCTCAAGGCTCCGCCTGGCGTTTATCCGAATGGTAAAAAAGAAATTCAGTCGGCCAGCCGGAAGAGTGCGTTTGAAGAAGACAGCGGCGACAACTAATCTCCTAACACACGGAACACAAGTGGAGTCTTCTGTATAACACGGAAAAATTGAAATTAAACTCACTACTGCAAAAACAAATGTGATAAAAAAGGTATACGAAACTCAGAAAATTTTGGGTGATTAATTTGATAGCTTTAAACCATTCATTGCCTTGTCTTCATTTATCACCCTATTGCAATTGGCGTACCCATTTCATAATGATGATCAGTGATAAAAATGTCTTAACGTATCAGCTAACGGATATCATCTCTGGTAATAAAATACAATGTTTACTAACTAACGAGGAAAATGCTCAGCAGCCAGCAGGGAGTTCTGCAAATTTATTCACAGAATTGAAGGCTTCACTACGCAGCCAGTAGAGTCAACAATTTTCTCCATTTGCATGGCATAATTATTTTTTGCAGTAAGGGTCCACACCATTTAACTGTTTCAAACTCATCGGAGAAACTTAGCGTAAATAAATTGAGATTAAAGTGTAAACTGAAGTAGGGAACAATCTCACGTGATATTTCGGTCAAGTGAATGCGAATAAAAATAATATACGTGCTCAGAAATAAATGTGGGAAGTAATATCTCTTATTCTCACTTTGAAGGAATTTTGTTTTTGAGGTCACAACCTTACGGGATTATAAGTTGAGGATTTCCGAGTAACTGCACGTTGCAACATCATCCAGTGTGGTAAAAAGTAACTTTCACCTCAAACATGAGAGTAGTTTGGTTTTGTAGTCTCGTTTGGGATGGGCTTGTACATACAAATCGCAAATAATTTCTAGGTTTGATGTTAGCTCATGACAATAAACACCTTCCCACAAAAGGTTAAGTGAAACTAAAATTGTTATAAGGGTGCATGATACTGGAGCTATTTTATCAGTAGGCGGGTCCTGCAACGGTGTCTTACTGGCCGTTGAAGACATGTCATGTTGTTCTATCATCTCGATAACTTATAGTTTTTTTTTAATAAAGGTAATTGGAGGGGAAGGTGTTATAACAGCGACTTACCGGCGGTTAGGGGCAAACCAAGCTGTTCTGTTATTATACAATATGACTTTTTCTTGGCAAAGAGAGGGGTCGGTTAGAGCCAAGTTCGCTTCTCCTTTTTCAAGTTATACTCTTGGTTCTATTTAAAAGAGATAACTGACGCCAGTGGCCAGCCCGAGAACTGGGAAAAAGGATTGAGAGATCGAAGCGCACATTCTTATCCATTATTAAACTTTTCATCACATTGTACAAATTAGTTTTGTTTTAATGAAGGGGTGAGTAAAGATTATAAAAATTAATCTGTAAAAATAAAATGTCCGTCAATGACATTAAAGAAGTTAAAACGTCTCTCTCTCTCCCTCCTTCAGTTTTGTGCCCAAAAAAGTAATTCGATATGTCAGGAAGTTGAACTAAATTATCACCGTTTCAGTCCATGAAATGCTGAAATATGCACGTATTTTGATTGGTCTGTGGTCACGATCTTTTGGAGGCAGACGCATTGATGACCCCACCATTGTTTTCTTTTATTTATTATCAAATCAAACAAGCATGTTGTCGTTGGTCAGTACAGTAACAGATCACAGAGGACGTCAAAATGTGGTAGGACCATCGGTGAAAAACCTCGGTGCTCAGCTGTCTGTTTCTTCAGCGTATCGCGGAAAACTTACTAGCGATGTTATTATCCAAACTGGAGTAAACCAGTGCGAAATTTAAGTCTCGCTCTTTGTCAAAATGCCCCCAAATTTTCCTTTGTTTTTCATTTAACTATTGCTATTATGAAAGATTGGAATAACAAACAGCATAAGCTTATACCTATCTTCGCTTTCTCCTACAGGTCATCCAATTTGGTCAATTTTCCACATTTAGACACTTAGTCTCGCCTATAGAACGAAATAAACGCCCCCAAGCTCTCCTGAATCTGGATATCCTTTGGTGGCATAGGAAAGTGTGACAAGTGGTTGTTTTTAATTATTGCGAATAATAGGAATAATATAACCAGAATTTACACTCCAAACTTGAAATTTATACTTTGACGGCGTCGAAAGACAACGTGGTGTCGAAATTTCGCTCAGAAGGAGAAGAACAACAACAAAAGAGAACTGGGCGTTGAAGCGTCCTTCCTTTAACACATGCAATCCCAGTGCATTATTGCATAGGGAACAGGGGTTATTTACGAACAAAAGCATTCATGAAAAGCAAAACGTTCATGAAGATCTGTGGGCCAGGCGCTCAGCATTCTCGACTACATGTAGATATAGATACGATGTATTAGTCCGATAGGTTTACTTTTACTTTACTTGCCTGTCATGAATTAATGCTACTGCAAAGGTCTTTTCAAAACCGTTAAAATGAAATAAAAAGCACAATTATGTTTGCAAAAGCGGCATACCAATTCAATTGATCAGCGCTACCTGAAACACGAAGGAACATCGACTGGACTTTGTCGGTAAATTGAAGTTTTATAGCCAACAACATCTTGCATGATTATCGTCAGTGCTTAAGACGCGACTATGGAGTTGGCTCGCAATTACTTCGTAACATGCAGCCGGCTGATTCCTCCTTATTTATTCCAGTTTTGCAAAGTCTCCTTTCTTTACTTCTGTGATATTATTTACTGCCCAGTCCAGGCATCCATCACTTTCCTGCTCTCACAACACCAACGACTTTTCGATTTTTGTTTAAATTACATTTATCGTTTACACCGTGTATATACAGTTCTGTGTGTTTATCTTAAATATAGCGCTCATAACGCAAATCAGTTATAGGAAACTTTCGCTATCTTACATTTACCAAATTTGCAGTAAGTGTTTCATGTTTTGAAAGAGATTACAGCTTTGATTCTTTCCGGACAGCTTCCTGCTCAGGTGATAAAAAGGTATTTTCATCTTTAGTTTCTGTTTTGTCTGTGGCTAAACTTAATATGATAAGACTGTTATTACTGAGTAAATAATCAGTAAAGGGAACAACCGTGGCCCCTAAAATCTTTTGACGGAGTGCTTGTATTTGGACAGGCAACAGGTAATGCTTGTTAACCAATCAAATTCCAGCAGGACAAACCCTATTCAATGTTAAGTATCAGCCGGGAACATAAAGAGGCTCAAATTAAGGCAGAATCTGCACCTCTTCCAGTTGATAACTGATTGACGATAGATAAAGAAACACTCCGTTCCTTTCATCAGTTCCCAACTGCGAACTCTCTGGGTAAAGTGGCAGGGGAATCTCCAAGTTGCCAGTCTGGACTTTAAAATAATAACGTAACCTCCGAATTGTGACGATAGGTCTTTCGCACTAACTAGACTTTTGCGGGGAACGCAACAACAACGGGGGAAAATAGCTCGGTAGAGACCACTTGCAGTGGGAACGGAAACTCGGGACGGTTTCCTGATACACAGAGACCTGCTTCAAGCGAACTTGCCTCGGACGTCAAGGATTAGAGGGCGTTTGGTTCCACAGTAACTTTATTTTAGTTCATATCGACAACCGACATGACCTCTAGCGTAATCAACTTTGTTATCGCCACATAATCGCAATGTTATCGCCACACAGTCGTCTACGTAATCCAAAAAAGCTTTACCAGGTACTTCCTGTAGCACTATCAAGCGCGTGGTTCTATTGTTCTCTAAATTTACAATATTTGAATAATATCACAAAAGAAGAAGAAAATGTGTCTTTGAAGTTATCGATTCTAACAAAGAGAACGGAGATTGAACTTACTCACGGCTTCAAAATTAAAAATATATATCTTAGCGAGTGAAAATGAGAAGTGAATTAAAATCTCTGCTTATCTATGCGATGTTGGTGTTAAGTTTGAACAAGTGGCAACAGAAAAATTATCGAATGAAAAGAACTAATTTACGGACGTAGAAGTTCAGCTGGCAACTTCTCTGAGAAGTCATTTACAAGAAAAGGTCGTTACAAGGAATGTTTATTTAACAATGTCCACTAGGGATATGATCATAAAAGGCGACCGATGTTTAGGTACACAAAAGCGGCGAAAACAATGCGATATGCAGATGTTGGTAGTTGAGAGAACCAACTGTTGGCTTTTATCTTTTTTGAAACATTGCATTTAAAGAAACTCGGATAAATTTAGAACGGGTAAAATATTGAAAAAGTTATGAATATCCTCCAAACTAACACACGGAAAGATCACTTGATTTTCCCGTAACACCATTTGAGGCAGCAGAAGTTTCCATATGGCACGTTCACCCAAAGTGTGAGCGGAAGATATAATCCAATGTTCAACAATCATTGTCAATATGTGTTTTGGCGTTCGAATTAGCAAAATATTTATTTACTTTGGGTTTCGTTATTTCTTGTTTACGCTAGGAAAGTGATATCTATTCAAATTTCAAAATTTTAGGGTATGTTTTACTTTAATTTTTTTTCAGGAAGGAACGTGTCATTATTCTATCTTTGAGATGAACACCTGTCATATTCTGCTTGCAATCATTTACAACCCTGAATCAGGTGCAGTCTCCAGAATCACGTTTGAATGTAAACTGGTTTCATTCATAAATGAAACTTGTAAAATAACCATCGAAGGCTATCTTAGGTTAAAAATGTGAAATATGTCTACGGGTCAGCTGGGAACATAAAGAAGCTGAAATTATTGCCGAATGTGCACCTCTTTCGGTGGATAACTGATTGACGACAGAAAAAGAAACACTCAGTTCCCTTTCTCAGTTCCCAACTGTGAACTCTCTGGGTAAAGTGGCAGGGGAATCTCCAACCTGTAAGTCTGGACTTTGAGATAATAACGTAACGTCAGAAGACTAGCGTTCTTCTAGTATACTGTTATGTTTAGATCTAGATTTGATGCGCCATAAAGTACTGCATCATTACCTAAAAATAACGATTTGGTCATGGTCTCCATTTAGGGCAGCAGGAGTTACCTTATGTCAGACACGTTCACCCAGACTGTAGGCGAAAGATATAATCCAATAATCAACAATCATTGTCAGTAAGTGTTTTGGCGTTCGACTTAACAAAATATTCATTTAGTTTGGGTTTCCTTATTTCTTGTTCATACCAGGAAAGCGTTATCCATCTAAAATGGAAATTTTAGCGAAATGTCATGCTTCAATTTTTTTATAAGGAAGAGACCTTTTATCTTTGTGTTTTGTGATCAGCACCTGTCATGTTCTGCTTACATTTAAATACTACCCTGAATCAGGTGTAGTGTTCAAAATCACACTTTAATTCTAATCTGGGAATGTCTTTCTTAATGGAACTTGTAAAATAACCATCGAAGGCTATCTTAACGAAATTTTCGAAAAATGGCGCTCTGCATTTGGGATTTATTTGGCAAGGAATTGGGGATGTAAGATCTGCGACTGGAAATATTAAATATGAATGAGGAAAGAAGGTATGGGAGTTTCGTCAGTTGAGTTCGAGAAGACAGATCGGAAAAGCTACATAAAGCACCCACTGTAACCCGCTGTGACAACAAATTAGCCATGTAAACATATTTTCCAAAACTCTGATCACAAAAAAGTCTTAACGAAAACCGTATTACCACGCAATACATACGAAATAAAAAATGATAATAATTTGAACATTTTTCAGCTATTTTGAAAACTGATAAGTCTTCAGAAAATGCCAATACTGATAAATATTTAGAAAATATCTATAGTGATGGCGAAGGTATTCTGCACGCAAAAATAGCAGCATAGAAAAAAGTAAACATATTTTCAGTAATTTGTATAACAAAACGAGGGTACGGTATGCTACCACGCAATCATAACAATATAGGAAGAAAGATTAAAAAATGAAATTACCAAGATTGACGTAATTTGAAGTTGAAACTGTAGAAATTTGAAAGAAAGATGTCATCAAGGTGTTTTGGTTGAATTTTACACAGCGATCACCATGCTTGAATCCTCACGCGTCGTGGATTCACTGGACGGCATCTCTCTTTGAAGTAAGAAACATTTGAAAGTGCAAGCGAAATTAAAAACAGGTTTGTGCAAACATTATGGGTGGAAGACATATTTGATATTCGTAATTTTCACCTATTTATTTAGGATCGTATGTGTGTGATAATTATAACTATCCTGTCAATATTGCCTCATCAGCGCATCGAAAGTGTCTTGAATCAGGAGATTGTTTAAGGCAGAAGATATTTTAATCTAGAAATATTTACTTTACTTTCTCGAGATATTACTTTTGGTCATTTTTCATCACTTGCCGTTAGATGACAAACCAGGTTTTAAGAGAAGAGGAGGACAGGATTGGTTTCGTTCTGTATACAGTCGACTTTTCACTCTTTTAATTACGCTTGAAAAAAAACAAACGGAAAAAACCTGAAGAACTAAGGTTCGAGTCCTCACCTGGTTGTAATATTATAATATTTCCTTTACTCCGCCTTCGTGAAAATGGCTTAAATCTTTTTCCAAATGGCAGAAACGTTTTTGACTAATTTATGCGTCCAATGCAGATGTTATCAGACGTTATAATTTGTATATCTTGGGAAAAGAGGTAAGAAATTTGTTGATGGCCAGTGCCGACAACAGCAATTCGTAATTTCAAGTTTTCCACATCTTCGTGGATGAGACGAAAGTGGTAAGAACTGAAACGTGCCACACAAAGCACAGCCCAGTGTGACATATGAGTTATTACTGAAGAGACCCACGGCAACAATTATTTGTTTAAATATTTATAATCGGGACGCCAACGAGAAGTCTGCCCTCCAATTGAACGTAAGTAAGAACTCATCAAAATGAGTGTGATTTATCTTGTTATACAAAGCTATGGTGGAGTATAGCAAGTGTTTATCAGGCGTATAACTTAACAGAAAAAGCAGTCAGACATAGAAGTCTTTCTCGAATTTTTGCTTCCCATTGTACTTATGCCCTCTAGGAAAAGATCGCTGGTCCAATTGCGGCTCTATGCTTTTTCTTTGTTCTGAAAAACCAGAAGAGTCGTCATTACGGACATGAATTCTTCGATGATTGTTTTTCCGAACTGATGTTCATCAGAGTTGTAATTCCTTTAGGGTTCTTTAATCCTCTTAATGTAGCTGAGTTAAAAATTGATTACGTAGGTATCGACGCTCTTTGATCGTCGCTTGATACAAGCGCTTTAATTTTCCTTCGCACGGTTCAACCGTATCAGTTGCTCTATAGACTTAAGACTGTGCACATCAATTGACTATTCCTCGTTCTTTCATCCACTGCTAAGCCAACCGAGCCACCACATATATAGAGCTAAGACTAAACACGCACATCCATTATTCCTCGTTCTTTCATCTTCTGCCGACTCAAACGAACCACTAGTAAAACCACCAAAGACTTGACGCGTATGTTCATTATTCCTCGTTATTTCATCCACTGCCGAGCCAAACGAGCCTGTTGATACAGTCGACTCCCCGTTATTGCGGACAACTTCGGGAGGAGATTTTGTGTCCGTAGTGGCGAGAGTTCGTAAGATTGGCCCTGTATTGTGTAGATGCTCCCATTTACTTAAGCAGCGCTGGTAGATTATGTGGTTTGATGATAGCGTAGGTGACAGCTTTGAACCAGTGTGTTCGTCATCGAACCATCCTTTCTACTTCTCAAACCAAGGAGCACACCAGTCAAACCAGTTGGTTTTTTTAACTGATCGAAGAAAGACTCCACCCAGCTCACTTGCTATTGTCAAAAATTAAGCTTTGCCTAAGAGTGGACGTGATTGTTTGTGTTTGGTCAAAGCTAGAACAAAAGTCTGGAGTTCAATTCACTAGGATCCGTCTCTTTTACCAGTTACTTGGTTCTGTATTTGATTTGTCATATTACGACTTCCGTTAATCCACTTGATAGTAGATACCATTGACGATAAGGTTGCAAATTGATGCCAATGTTGTTTTCAGCTTTCGGCTTATTTATGATTGAAGCTGTTTACAAAGTCGCGTAGAGGCGTAAAAGCTAACCCCAACAGAGAAGCTCGATGACAATGCAAGTAAACATGATGTTCAAGAAACGAAGTATAAGATCGGTCGAAGACATTTAAAAAAATTTTAAAAAATTTTGGCACGTTCCCACAAGCAGTAAATTGATATCTTGCAATGATTCTGACGCGAACTTTACTCCTGTGGTTGCTTCGCCTCAAGCAGATATTCTTCTGAAAAGAAAGTTAGTTCATCGTCCGCTATTTCAGCCTGACAGCACGCATGCAGAACCGACTCATTATGGACCTGTCAAACATACGTGGGATCATTTGCATGCAATTAAACTTCAATAGGCACCTCCTGAGACCCGCATTAATATTCATAGAAAATCATTTTGAAATGTTTCAAAGGTATACCGTGTTTCTTATTTTAGATCAACCTGAAAAAAACACTTGGATCAGTGTATCCCTGTGAAAACACAAATGAGTTAACGACGTTCCTAGTAGCCTTTTTAATTCTGTTTCTACCACAAAAGTGCAGATTTTTTCGCTAAAGTTCGTTACTTTATCCGGCGGATGGCAACAACTGTTGCCCTCAAGTCAGTATCTTGTGACAAGCACTTTTTTTATGTAAACGTGAGAGGTTCTACTTTGCCTTCCACGAGCGCCTTCTTTTTCAAAATTATGTTTGAAATTATATAGCGAATTTTACATTGTAGCATTGCAAACGGCATTGAACTGTATCTGGGTTTTGTTTTCAAAATTTCGTTGCTTCTTGTAAGAATTCTTTCTGTCACTTCTTCTGAGAAGCAGGTGATGTCAAACTGTCATTGCCATCTGGTAATTATTTGCGAAGGGCTTAGATTAAAAAGAAAGAAATACAACTGGAACAATTCGTGAAAATTTTCGTGCCGTTTTTCATTAACACAGATGGTTAAAATTATACTAAAGTATCATACATTTGGTCTTATGATGTAACAGAGAACGATAGAATTTTATTCATTTGAAATTGACTCAAACAAAGTCGAGCGCAGCTTAGAGCTTGTCTTGGGAATCGTCTTTCGGTTGTTTTATATCCCCTTTCTGAATGCTAAATAAGATTTACACGGCTTACGTTTGAAATATCTGCAAAAGTTAAAGCATTAAGATCTCATCTATTGTAAGTCGTTATATTTTTCACCGTAACGTTTCCATGACGCTTTCTCGTCATTTGCGCTTCGAGCGGTTATTGTCAAGCATTGCTATTAAGAAGCGGTGCAGGTTGTTTTGCTTCGTTTGCAATTCTATTCGCTAATCTTTTGTTCTAAAACATTGTGAAATGCCCTAAGGGGCGTGGAAATTTGTAAATTATAAAGCTGAAACGATTTTTTTGTTTCATTCTCGCCTCTGAGTCTCATCTCATTTCGATTTCCTTGCTTCAATAACAGACAAAAATATTACATTCAGATTCGCCATGATAACAGACGAGGCCAAAGTGATTTTGACCGTGATCTACGTGGTAACAATGGTCGTTGCCTTTGCTGGCAACACGCTTCTGATCTACTTCGTGTGGAAGAAACCGGAAGTGCGATCAATGAGCAGCTCCATGTTCGTCAACATGGCGGTAGCTTATTTGTTAATTACGCTGGTTGTAATGCCTTTCTCCGTTATTCACCTACACAATGGCGGCAAATGGCTTATAGTTGATGATCTGGCTGGGGAAATAACATGCAGAGGCTTCTACTTTGTTGGAGCAGTCACTGCGGTTTCTTCGATTCTATGCCTGGCGTTCATGGCTTACGACAGATACACGGCGGTTCTTTACCCTTTCCGCCCCCTTCAATGTATTCGTAAGGCAAAGTACGCTGCACCTATCATCTGGATTCTCTCGATGCTTTTAATGTCTGTCACTCTTATTATTTCGGATTTTGATCCGTTGGAGGACTTTTGCGGTTTCAACTTTGACATCTTGGGAAAAGAAAGCACCACAATTCGTGGCGGAATTTTCGTTTACTTGTTTGTAGTCCAATATTTTTTGCCACTAAGTGTCACATCCATCCTGTACGCTAGAACCGCTCACAAATTGTGGTTTCGTCAAGTTCCTGGGAATTATTTGTCACAAAATCAGAGGCAACAGGAAATCGCCAAAAGAAAAGTGGTCAGAATGCTCGTCATTGTTGTTGCTGTGTGTTGGCTACCCACGCAATTCTTTCATTTGTACCAGGTGATTAAAGAAACGCAGCCATTGCCTCCCTTTGCTATGTACGTCTGCTACTGGTTGGGTCATGGCAACAGTTCCATAAACCCATGGTTGTACATCTCCTTGAGCTCAAGGCTCCGCCTGGCGTTTATCCGAATGGTAAAAGAGAAATTCAGTCGGCCAGCCTGAAAATTGCTTCAACACGCAGCCAATAGAGTTAACAATTTTCTCAATTTGCACGACATAATCATTTTTTGAAGTAAGGGTCCACACCATTTGGCTGTTTCTAATCCACCGGAGAAACTTAGCGTAAATAAATTGAGATTTAAGTGTAAATTGAAGTAGGGAACAGTCTCACTTGATATTTCGGTCAAGTGAATGTGAATAAAAACTATATACGTGCTCAGAGATAAATGTGGGAAGTAATATCTCTTACTCTCACTATATAGGAATTTTGTTTTTAGGTCACAACCTTACGGGACGATAAGTTGAGGATTTCCGAGTAACTGCACGTTGTAACATCATCCAGTGTGGTAAAAAGTAACTTTCACCTCAAACATGAGAGTAGTCTGGTTTTTTAGTCTAGTTTAGGATAGGCTTGAATGTACACATCGCAAATAATTTCTGGGTTTAATGTTAGCTTATGCCAGTAAACACCTTCCCACAAGTACAAAAGGCTAAGTTTAACTAAAATTGTTATAAGGGAGCATGATACTGGGACTATTTTATCAGTAGGCGGGTCCTGCAACGGTGTCTTACTGGCCGTTGAAGATATGTCATGTTGTTCTATTATCTCGATAACTTATAGTTTTTTTTTAATAAAGGTAATTGGAGGGGAAGGTGTTATAAGAGCGACTTACCGGCGGTTAGGGGCAAACCAAGCTGTTCTGTTATTATACAATATGACTTTTTCTTGGCAAAGAGAGGGGTCGGTTAGAGCCAAGTTCACTTCTCCTTTTTCAAGTTATGCTCTTGGTTCTATTTAAAAGAGACAACTGACGCCGGTGGCCAGCCCGAGAACTGGGAAAAAGGATTGAGAGATCGAAGCGCACATTCTTATCCATTATTAAACTTTTCATCACATTGTACAAATTATTTTAAAAGAAGTTAAGATACATGGCCTTGACATATTTCACAATCTAAATTTTGTCAATGAAAAAAAAACCGCCTTCTATATAATCTGATCGTCATTATTAATTGATTTAACAACCTGAACTAACTAAGTCACTCCACGAAGATTTTTCTCCTTTCCAACCATCAAAAAACTTTATCATCGTCTTGACTGAACTTCCTTACCTCTCTTAATTTCTGCAGCAGTTTTTTTAAAGAGATAAATATATCTTATTACACGTTTTGGTGTGTAGTATCGCTGAGTATTTATTCCGAGTTTACAAACAACGATTGAAAATACCCAGCGATACTATACACTAAAATGTCTGATAAGTTATTTATTATCCAACGGTCTTTCTGTTCAATTTTCAAAGGGCGGGAAAAGAAAAGCGGATAGTGGAGCGTAACGCGCAGCCGACTGGTTAAACAAGTTTTTTTTATTACTCAAAATAACCAACTGTCCAAATAACCGTACAATATCGCAGGATACTTGTAGTCTATTCGCCTGTTATTTGTACTCTACTTTGTGCAGTTGGATAATGATAGCTATTAGTCTCGTCTTCGTAAAAAAAACTTCCATTCTTCCAGTAATGAATGCAAATCAATATTTTCAGGCATAAGCCTCGTATATTCGTACTATTAATTGCCACTCTTGTGAGTTCCTTTTTATATTTGTTGTCAAAACATTTAGTTGTGGTATAATTTTTTAGTTTTGTTTTAATGAAGGGGTGAGTAAAGATTATAAAAATTAATCTGTAGAAAAATACAGTTCCACCAATGACATTATAGAAGTTAAAACGTCTCTCTCTCTCTCCCTCCTTCAGTTTTGTGCCCAAAAAAATAATTGGATATGTCAGGAAGTTGAACTAAATTATCACCGTTTCAGTCCATGAAATGCTGAAATATGCACGCATTTTGATTGGTCTGGGGTCACGATCTTTTGGAGGCAGACGCATTGATGACCCCACCATTGTTTTCTTTTTTTTTTATTATCAAATCAAACAAGCATGTTGTCGTTGGTCTGTACAGTAACAGATCACAGAAGACGTCAAAATGTGATAAGACCATCGGTGAAAAAACTCGGTGCTCAGCTGTTTGTTTCTTCAGTGTATCGCGGAAAACTTACTAGCGATGTTATTATCCAAACTGGAGTAAACCAGTGCGAAATTTAAGTCTCGCTCTTTGTCAAAATGCCCCCAAATTTCCCTTTGTTTTTCATTTAACTATTATGAAAGATTGGAATAACAAATAGCATAAGCTTATACCTATCTTCGCTTTCTCAGAAAGACATTTAGACACTTAGTCTCGCCTATAGAACGAAATAAACGCCCCCAAGCTCTCCTGAATCTGGATATCCTTTGGTGGCATAGGAAAGTGTGACAAGCGATTGTTTTTAATTATTGCGAATAATAGGAATAATATAAACAGAATTTACCTCTGTTGACACCGTAACCATTTTCAAACTATCGTGAATTATGAAAGATTTGCTTTATAGCAACACTCCAAACTTGAAATTTATACTTTGACGGCGTCGAAAGACAACGTGGTGTCGAAATTTCGCTCAGAAGGAGAAGAACAACAACAAAAAAGAACTGGGCGTTGAAGCGTCTTTCCTTTAACACGTGCAATCCCAGTGCATTATTGCATAGGGAACGGGGTTATTTAGGAACAAAAGCATTCATGAAAAGCAAAACGTTCATGAAGATCTGTGGGCCAGGCGCTCAGCATACTCGACTACAAGTAGATATAGATACGATGTATTTGTCCGATAGGTTCACTTTTACTTTATTTGCCTGTCATGAATTAATGCTAGTGCAAAGGTCTTTTCAAAACCGTTAAAATGAAATAAAAAGCACAATTATGTTTGCAAAAGCGGCATACTAATTCAATTGATCAGCGCTACCTGAAACACGAAGGAACATCGACTGGACTTTGTCGGTAAATTGAAGTTTTATAGCCAACAACATCTTGGATGATTATCGTCAGTGCTTAAAACGCGACTATGGAGTTGGCTCGCAATTACTTCGTAACATGCAGCTGGCTCATTCCTCCTTATTTATTCCAGTTTTGCAAAGTCTCTTTTCTTTACTTCTGTGATATTATTTACTGCCCAGTCCAGGCATCCATCACTTTCCTGCTCCCACAACACCAACGACTTTTCGATTTTTGTTTTAATTACATTTATCGTTTACACCGTGTATAAACAGTTCTGTATGTTTATCTTAAATGTAGCGCTCATAACGCAAATCAGTTATAGGAAACTTTCTCTATCTTATATTAACCAAATTTGTAATAAATGTTTCATGTTATGAAAGAGATTACAGCCTTGATTCTTTCCGGACAGCTTCCTGCTCAGGTGATAAAAAGGCATTTTCATCCTTAGTTTCTATTTTGTTTGTGACTAAACTTAATATAATAAGACTGTTATTACTGAGTAAATAATCAGTAAAGGGAACAACAAATCTTTTGACGGAGTGCTTGTATTTGGACAGGCAAGAGGTAATGCTTGTTAACCAATCAAATTCCAGCAGGACAAACCCTACTCAATGTTAAGTATCAGCCGGGAACATAAAGAGGCTCAAATTAAGGCAGAATCTGCACCTCTTCCAACTAATAACTGATTGACGATAGAAAAAGAAACACTCAGTTCCTTTCATCAGTTCCCAACTGCGAACTCTCAGAGTAAAGTGGCAGGGGAATCTCCAAGTTGCCAGTCTGGACTTAAATATAATAACGTAACCTCAGAGGACCAATGTTCTTCTTGTTACTATTATGTTTAGATCTACATTTGAAAATAATAATTTGGGCATCATCAACTAGAACTGTCACGGTCTCCATTGTGAAGATAGGTTTTTCGCACTTACTGGACTTTTGCGGGGAACACAACAACAGCGGGGGAAAATAGCTCGGTAGAGACCACTTGCAGTGGGAACGGAAACTCGGGACAGTTTCCTGGTACACAGAGACCTGCTTCAAGCGAACTTGCCTCGGACGTCAAGGATTAGAGGGCATTTGGTTCTACAGTAACTTTATTTTAGTTCATATCGACAACCGACATGACCTCTGGTGTAATCAACTTCGTTATCGCCACGCAGTCGCAATGTTATCGCCACGCAGTCGCAATGTTATCGCCACGCAGTCGTCTACGTAATCCAAGAAGCTTTACCAGGTACTTCCTGTAGCACTATCAAGCGCGTGGTTCTATTGTTCTCTCAATTTACAATATTTGGATAATATCACAAAAGAAGAAGAAAATGTGTCTTTGAGGTTATCAATTCTAACTAAGAGAACGGAGATTGAACTTACTCACGGCTTCAAAATTAAAAATATATATATCTTAGCGAGTGAAAATGAGAAGTCAATTAAAATCTCTGCTTATCTATGCGATGTTGGTGTTAAGTTTGAACAAGCGGCACGGGAAAAATTATCGAATGAAAAGAACTAATTAACGGACGCACAAGATCAGCTGGCAACTTCTCTGAGAAGTCATTTACCAGAAAAGGTCGTTACAAGGAATGTTTATTTAACAATGTCCACCAAGAATAAGATCATAAAAGCCGACCGATGTTTAGGTACACAAAATCGGCGAAAACAATGCGATATGTAGAAGTTGGTAGTTGAGAGAACCTACCGTTGGCTTTTATCTTTTTTAAAACATTACATTTATAGAAACTCGGATAAATTGAGAACGGATAAAATATTGAAAAAGTTATGAATATGTTCCAAACTTACACACGGAAAATCACTTGATTTTCCCGTAACACTATTTGAGGCAGCAGAAGTTTCGATATGGGAGGCACGTAAGCGGATGATATAATCCAATGTTCACCAATCATTGTCAATATGTGTTTTGGCGTTGTTTGCGCTAGGAAAGTGATATCTATCTAAATTTCAAAATTTTAGGGGCATGTTTTACTCTAATTTTTTTTCAGGAAGGGACGTGTCATTATTCTATTTTTGTGATGAACACCTGTCATATTCTGCTTGCAATCATTTACAACCCTGGATCAGGTGCATTCTCCAGAATCACGTTTGAATCTAAACTGGTAATGACTTCCTAAATGAAACTTGTAAAATAACCATCGAAGGCTATCTTAGGTTAAAAATGTGAAATATGTCTACGGGTCAGCTGGGAACATAAAGAAGCTGAAATTATTGCCGAATGTGCACCTCTTTCGGTGGATAACTGATTGACGACAGAAAAAGAAACACTCAGTTCCCTTTCTCAGCTCCCAACTGCGAACTCTCTGGGTAAAGTGGCAGGGGAATCTCTAACCTGTAAGTCTGGACTTTGAGATAATAACGTAACGTCAGAAGACCAGCGTTCTTTTAGTTATATGTTATGTTTAGATCTAGATTTAATGCGCCATAATGTACTGCATCATTGCCTAAAAATAACGATTTGGTCATGGTCTCCATTTAGGGCAGCAGGAGTTTCCTCATGTCAGACACGTTCACCCAGACTGTAGGCGAAAGATATAATCCAATAATCAACAATCATTGTCAGTAAGTGTTTTGGCGTTCGACTTAACAAAATATTCATTTAGTTTGGATTTCCTTATTTCTTGTTTATACCAGGAAAGCGTTATCCATCGAAAATGGAAATTTTAGGGAAATGTCATGCTTCAATTTTTTTATAAGGAAGAGACCTTTTATCTTTGTGTTTTGTGATCAGCACCTGTCATGTTCTGCTTGCATTTAAATACTACCCTGAATCAGGTGTAGTGTTCAAAATCACACTTTAATTCTAATCTGGGAATGTCTTTCTTAATGGAACTTGTAAAATAACCATCGAAGGCTATCTTAACGAAATTTTCGAAAAATGGTTCTCTGCATTTGGGATTTATTTGGCAAGGAATTGGGAATGTAAGATCTGCGACTGGAAATATTAAATATGAATGAGGAAAGAAGGTATGGGAGTTTCGTCAGTTGGGTTCGAAAAGACAGATTGGAAAAGCTACATAAAGCACCCACTGTAACCCGCTGTGACAACAAATTAGCCATGTAAACATATTTTCCAAAACTCTGATCACAAAAAAGTCTTAACGAAAACCGTATTACCACGCAATACATACGAAATAAAAAATGATAATAATTTGAACATTTTTCAGCTATTTTGAAAACTGATAAGTCTTCAGAAAATGCCAATACTGATAATTATTTAGAAAATATCTATAGTGATGGCGAAGGTATTCTGCACGCAAAAATAGCAGCATAGAAAAAAGTAAACATATTTTCAGTAATTTGTATAACAAAACGAGGGTACGGTATGCTACCACGCAATCATAACAATATAGGAAGAAAGATTAAAAAATGAAATTACCAAGATTGACGTAATTTGAAGTTGAAACTGTAGAAATTTGAAAGAAAGATGTCATCAAGGTGTTTTGGTTGAATTTTACACAGCGATCACCATGCTTGAATCCTCACGCGTCGTGGATTCACTGGACGGCCTCTCTCTTTGAAGTAAGAAACATTTAAAAGTGCAAGCGAAATTAAAAACAGGTTTGTGCAAACATTATGGGTGGAAGACATATTTGATATTCGTAATTTTCACCTATTTATTTAGGATCGTATGTGTGTGATAATTATAACTATCCTGTCAATATTGCCTCATCAGCGCATCGAAAGTGTCTTGAATCAGGAGATTGTTTAAGGCAGAAGATATTTTAATCTAGAAATATTTACTTTACTTTCTCAAGATATTACTTTTGGTCATTTTTCATCACTTGCCGTTAGATGACAAACCAGGTTTTAAGAGAAGAGGAGGACAGGATTGGTTTCGTTCTGTATACAGTCGACTTTTCACTCTTTTAATTACGCTTGAAAAAAACAACCGGAAAAAACCTGAAGAACTAAGGTTCGAGTCCTCACCTGGTTGTAATATTATAATATTTCCTTTACTCCGCCTTCGTGAAAATGGCTTAAATCTTTTTCCAAATGGCAGAAACGTTTTTGACTAATTTATGCGTCCAATGCAGATGTTATCAGACGTTATAATTTGTATATCTTGGGAAAAGAGGTAAGAAATTTGTTGATGGCCAGTGCCGACAACAGCAATTCGTAATTTCAAGTGTTCCACATCTTCGTGGATGAGACGAAAGTGGTAAGAACTGAAACGTGCCACACAAAGCACAGCCCAGTGTGACATATGAGTTATTACTGAAGAGACCCACGGCAACAATTATTTGTTTAAATATTTATAATCGGGACGCCAACGAGAAGTCTGCCCTCCAATTGAACGTAAGTAAGAACTCATAAAAATGATGTGTGATTTATCTTGTTATACAAAGCTATGGCAGAGTATAGCAAGTGTTTATCAGGCGTATAACTTAACATAAAAAGCATTCAGACATAGAAGTCTTTCTCGAATTTTTGCTTCCCATTGTACTTATGCCCTCTAGGAAAAGATCGCTGGTCCAATTGCGGCTCTATGCTTTTTCTTTGTTCTGAAAAACCAGAAGAGTCGTCATTACGGACATGAATTCTTCGATGATTGTTTTTCCGAACTGATGTTCATCAGAGTTGTAATTCCTTTAGGGTTCTTTAATCCTCTTAATGTAGCTGAGTTAAAAATTGATTACGTAGGTATCGACGCTCTTTGATCGTCGCTTGATACAAGCGCTTTAATTTTCCTTCGCACGGTTCAACCGTATCAGTTGCTCTATAGACTTAAGACTGTGCACATCAATTGACTATTCCTCGTTCTTTCATCCACTGCTAAGCCAACCGAGCCACCACATATATAGAGCTAAGACTAAACACGCCCATCCATTATTCCTCGTTCTTTCATCTTCTGCCGACTCAAACGAACCACTAGTAAAACCACCAAAGACTTGACGCGTATGTTCATTATTCCTCGTTATTTCATCCACTGCCGAGCCAAACGAGCCTGTTGATACAGTCGACTCCCCGTTATTGCGGACAACTTCGGGAGGAGATTTTGTGTCCGTAGTGGCGAGAGTTCGTAAGATTGGCCCTGTATTGTGTAGATGCTCCCATTTACTTAAGCAGCGCTGGTAGATTATGTGGTTTGATGATAGCGTAGGTGACAGCTTTGAACCAGTGTGTTCGTCATCGAACCATCCTTTCTACTTCTCAAACCAAGGAGCACACCAGTCAAACCAGTTGGTTTTTTTAACTGATCGAAGAAAGACTCCACCCAGCTCACTTGCTATTGTCAAAAATTAAGCTTTGCCTAAGAGTGGACGTGATTGTTTGTGTTTGGTCAAAGCTAGAACAAAAGTCTGGAGTTCAATTCACTAGGATCCGTCTCTTTTACCAGTTACTTGGTTCTGTATTTGATTTGTCATATTACGACTTCCGTTAATCCACTTGATAGTAGATACCATTGACGATAAGGTTGCAAATTGATGCCAATGTTGTTTTCAGCTTTCGGCTTATTTATGATTGAAGCTGTTTACAAAGTCGCGTAGAGGCGTAAAAGCTAACCCCAACAGAGAAGCTCGATGACAATGCAAGTAAACATGATGTTCAAGAAACGAAGTATAAGATCGGTCGAAGACATTTAAAAAAATTTTAAAAAATTTTGGCACGTTCCCACAAGCAGTAAATTGATATCTTGCAATGATTTAATGTTGCTATTTTTTATCAATTATTACTTGTCAAACATATCGGCCGAATTCTCGTTTTTTTCTTTTCTTTTTTTTAAAATGTTATTTGAGGCATGACCATGGTTAAACTTAAAAGACCGTAACTTCCCGCGTGAGCACAACTCGGTGTCTTCAAATTCCTATACCAAGTTGTGTCTGGATTTTGATTTGTAATGCAGTGATTCCCAGAAGGAAAGTTATTTTCATCCTGTCATTTAATATTATGATATTTTCTTGGTCCCGCCTTCGTGAAAATGGCTTAAATTTTAATCCAAATGAAACGCTTTTGACTGATATAAGTGTGCAATGCAGATGTTATCAGCCGTTATTATTTGTATATCTTGGGAAAAGAAGATATAAATTTGTTGATGGTAATTTCGATCGTAATTTCAAGTTTTCCACATCTTCGTGGATGAGACGAAAGTGGTAAGAACAAAAACGTGCCACACAAAGCACAGCCCAGTGTGACACTAATGTGAGTTATTACTGAAGTGACCCACGGCAACATTTAATTGCTTAAATACTGATAATCGTGACGCCAACGAGAAGTCTATCCTCCAATTGAACATAAGTAAGAACTCATCAAAATGAGTGTGATTTATCTTGTTATACAAAGCTATGGTGGAGTATAGCAAGTGTTTATCAGGCGTATAACTTAACAGAAAAAGCATTCAGACATAGAAGTCTTTCTCGAATTTTTGCTTCCCATTGTACCTATGCCCTCTAGGAAAAGATCGCTGGTCGAATTGCGGCTCTATGCTTTTTCTTTGTTCTGAAAAACCAGAAGAGTCGTCATTACGGACATAAATGCGATGTTTGTTTTTCCAAACCGATGTTCATCAGAATTGTAATCCTTTTAAGGTCTTTCAACCCTCCAATGTAGGTGAGTTAAAAATTGATCACGGTAATTATAAAACCTTGTTTTGATCCATGATACCAAAATAGTGATGTGAAATCAAATTTTATTCGTTCCATCAATTAGCAACAACTTTAATTACATTTGTTGAGATTAAGAAGGCTGTTTAAGAAATTCCTTCCCGCAAGATTGGCCAACGATCATCTCGCTAGCGCAGAGAGGCGGCCTTTTTACAGTTTGTGACGATAAGGTTTTCGCGCCCTAAACCGGACTTCGCGGGAAACGTACAAAACGGGGGAAAATTAACTCGGTAGAGACCACTCGGCTTACAAGAACGGAAACTCGTCACGATTTCCTGGCACCCGGAGATCTACTTCGAACGAGCTTATACAGACGTCAAGGATGAGACAGCGTTTTGGTTCCAAAGCAGACTTTATTCGTAAAGCACTCTGACATACATCATGCCAGAGTGAAAACTAAACTAGTAATCCGCACGCCGTCGTCTGTGTAATCGGCACGCCGTCGTGTATGTAATCGAAAAAGCTTTACAATGTATTTATTTAAATTTGAACTGGTGTGAAGTTCCATTGTTCTCCTAATCTACCATATTTGAACAGAATAACAAAGAAGCAGAAAAGGTCTCTTTGAATTAAACAATTTCTTCTTAAATATTCCGTCTGTTTATACGACGAAAAGGCTCTCAAAATTAAAAGGACGGATACAATAAACTCTAGACCATTAAAAATAGGGAACTTAGGTGAAAACACACAGCTCTGATATAGAAAATATACCCATCTCAAATACAGTAGCGCAGCTTAGGAAATAAAAGTGGAAAAGTAATTAAAAGTTTCAGCTTATCTATGCAAAGTTGGTGTGGAAACTGTCGTATGAAAGAAAATTAAAGTTACGAGTATAAACTCAGCTGCTAACTACTATGAAAACCAATTTTTTCAGAAAGACCATTAACACTCATATTTACCGAAAATTTCACTAATAATGATGAACCAAAGTACCGACGTGCAGGTGCATAATGGTAGCGAAAACAAAGCAAAAATCTCTTAGTTTACTGCTCAAAAACTACGGTGGTTTTTTTATATTTATTTGTTTTTTTTTAGATTTATTAGAATGAAAGAACTTGAATGAGCTCGAATAAATTGGAAATGGTTAAATGTGAAAAGTTTACGTATAAATATGTTCCAAACAAACACGCGGAAAAATCAGTAAATTTTCCCGTAACAAGTTGTTAATTTCACTTGAGCTAAAAATGTCTTCTCAAGCGTTGTCTTGTTTCCTATCAGATCCATCGCATCACATATAAATTACAGATGCCCGTGAAGAGTCTGAAATGTAATCTTAAAATCAGAATTCTTTCTCGGATGAGTTATAAGTTGGGACTAAATTATGAATGATCTTTGCTACGATCGACGGTGGACTGTTGTTGGTTGTCTATTGTCAACAGAATCTTGGTAGGTCACTACCTATTATTTTCAATGAATTTCTTTTTTAAGTCTCCTAAAACAAAATGTTAGTCGTCTCAGCTAACGACCAAACGGTTAGAGATCGCAGCCCTGGGCATGGTTTGCGCGGTTTTGTCTGTTTTCGTGAGAGTTGTTTTGTTACCTGTGCTGATAAACCTGTGTCATTTCAACGCCGCACGGCCACATCTTATGCTATTTTAGACCAATTTTTTTTGTCTCTACCATGGCTAGAAGCCCCTCCAGTTTCGTCTTTCATAGCACAGTAAGCCCAAAATCCGCGACTCAGAGCAGCCCCTTTGACACAACTTCCGCTACCTTGCCAATGAACTAACATTACAGTTACAGGGGTATCCAGCGCGAACCTCCAACTTAACACGTACAAAGATCGCGAGGGGGCTTTTAGGTCAGTTTTATTATCATCTACGTAGGTATCGTCGCTTGATACAAGCGCTTTTCCTTCGCACGATGAACCGTACCTATACATGCGTCTTTCTCATTTCCGGATTGCTCAGCCATCATGTCACATGAGATAAGCATCATTTCATTTATCGAGCTCCGGTATCACTCAGTATTTCAAAACTTAAACCTCTCCCCATCTGTGCTCATTTTTGCTAGCATTTTAAACTGAATAATGTCATTGATGATAGTTGAAATATAGTTTAGTTTCTCAGCCGGATTTTCTTGTTATTGAGGTCTACTATTATTACTATTATTCTATCTTTGTGATGAACACCTGTCATATTCTGCTTGCAATCATTTACAACCCTGAATCAGGTGCAGTCTCCAGAATCACGTTTGAATGTAAACTGGTAATGACTTCCTAAATGAAACTTGTAAAATAACCATCGAGGTTATTGAGGTCTACTTCCTAGATTAGCTCGATACCACAATGATTCCTCAATCATACAAATGCTACATTCTACATTCTTCCGCTCTAACTACGGAGACTTGCAATATTTCGCCTTGGTTAAGCTGAGCAAGTACCTATGTTCCAAGCTTATTCCAACACTCATTCAGCCATACGAGTGTTAGCGATGAAGGCATAAACTGGTGCAATATCTTGTTTAAATTTGATGTTTTCTTGTTAGATAGATTATTATGTTAATTTGTAATTTGCATCCTGAACGAAAGAGTGCTTCGTTCTCGCCAAGTTTTCTCTTTTGTGTCGGAGTAAAAAGCAGAGAAACTTTCCGTTCGTTTTTGTCTTCAAAAAAGCTGAGGATAAATAATTGGGTGGTCCTAGCCGTTCGATGTCAAATTATTTCGCAGATGCTGATTTTAAAGATAATTTTTCAAAAAAGCATTTCTTATACTTATTGTATAGCGCCGCGCAAAAAAATTTTATTCTGGCTGCTTCTTTTGATATCAGCGCGACATGATCTTAACAAAAGCTGAAAATAGAGGCTGTATTCCTAAACTTAAATATTTAGGAAATGTAAAGCTACAAAGCGCCGCGTCAAAGCGCTTTAAACAACCGCTTTTTATCGAACGACAAAATCGACGAATCGATGTCGGATTTCCATTAATGAAAATAAATATGGCGCAAAGAAAATTTTATATGAATTTATAGTTTTGGTTCTGACTAAAAGGTAATTCATCGTCCGCTATTTCAGCATGACGGCGCGCATTCCAGAACCGACTCATTATGGACCTGGCAAAAATACGTGGGATCATTTGCATGCAATTAAACTATAATAGGAGGGCTATGAGGTAAAAATAAAATTGACCTGAAGGCGACGGTTCCATAACAGAATTTTGACATTAAAGTGATCTGAAAGGAGACGTTTGCTTTCCTATGATTATGGAGGCTATGAAAACGCGGGGAAGGGAAGCAAATTTATGAGGAATTTGTCTGCACTTTCTGTTCACTGTTACGATCAACCGTCATAGAATTCTAAATAACAAGACCTGCGTTACAAGACGCCATTGACTTAAAGTTAAATAATCATTTTTTATTAAACTTAACTGCGTGTTATTTGCACAGTGTATTATTTCTCTTTTCGAAAAAATAGATCCCACTGAAGGTCTGTCATTGACTCAAAGCTGCTCATGTTCAAGAACAACTTCACAAAGAAGTCGAATGAAATACATAGAACACAATTTCCCATATTTCCTTCATTTTCCTACATTATCACTCTTCATTCCACCGAAGGCAACTTTCTCTTTGGTTCGTCACCCTGTTCGTGAGCCGCGTGCCCAATTACGTATTAAAATTAGTTTAAAATACGGAGCACCTGCCTCAAGACTCGAGAAAGTGCAAAATCTCCTTTTTGAGTTAATCTTGAATTTCCGCACGTAAAGAGGGTTTCCTTCTTGTTTGTTTTTTTTTTTTAACTCGAGTTTATGAATCAAAATCACCGAGGAGATCCAAAACAAAAATTGGTTTAATTTATAGGAATGGACTGTAAATGACATGACATGTCCTGATGGTAAATGAATAATTATCTCCATGTTAAATAAGTTATGGGTAACATTCATAAAAAAAACGATGCCTCTATTTAACCTAACACACATCGACCATGTAAGGCTTGCTTCGAAGCCAAATAGCTCCTTAACCTCTTTATTGAGCTCTAATTAGTTTTTTTTGTGACTTTCAAAGCGGAAGACGCACGCTGGTGTTTTATTTGCTTTGACAATTAATGTGAGGCATGTTGGATTTGAGATCCATTTGAGAACTCCCGCATGCAGACATTTACGTCTGATATTCCTATCCGGCTGTCAAGAAGAGATGCAATCGAGACCTGCATTAATATTCATAGAAAATCATTTTGAAACGGTTAAAAAAAGAGAAGTGATCAGGACTGAGCTTAGTAATTCATCAGGGTTCATCAGTCTCGAGCCACTGAACTCTCAAACCGTTGGACTGGGGAAGCAACCATATCGATCTCCAAAGGTATACCGTGTTTCTTATTTTAGATCAACCTGAAAAAACGCTTGAATTAGTGCGGTTGAAATGTCATCGACTCAACCAAAGTGAAATTAGTTTTAAAATAAAACAATACAAAATTATTTGTTTCCTTTGAATTCACAGTCGATTCCTCTCACAACACCTCAGGTTGGTATCGAATAAGATTTAAGGAGACCATGAGGGTATGCTTTACTGATGACTTATTCAGTAATAACAGTTTTATCCTATTAAACTTTAGCAACAGAAAAAACAGGAACTAAAGATGAAAACAGAAATCGAGTGGATCATCGCAGTTCTTTACGCCATCACGATGCTCGTGGCGTTTACAGGAAATGGTTTTCTCATCTACATCGTGTGGAAGAAACCCGAAGTCAGATCACTAACAAGCTTCATGTTTGTCAACATGGCCATCGCCGATTTGCTGGTAACGTTGATTGTGATGCCCTGGTCGATTTCCATGATATATACCGACGGATTGTGGATGATCCCGGGAGTATTTGGAAAAGTCATGTGCAAAGGTGTTGTATACACTGCCTATGTCACTATAACAGCATCTGTCCTCTGCCTGACATTCATGGCGATCGACAGGTACTATGCCATCGTTCATCCCCTCCGCCGCCATCTTTGGTTTCGAAAGCCTAAACTAACCGTTCCATTTATTTGGATCGGGTCACTGGTCTCCATGTCTATTTTCCCTGTTGTTCAAAACGTGGAAGACCACAACTCCCAATGCATGCTATCTGTTTACAACTTGGGTAATCCAGATAGGGCTCTTCGAGGGATATACCTCCTCCTTTTCTTCGTCAACTATCTCATCCCCTTGGGCGTTATTTCTTTCCTGTATACCATCACTGCATGGAATTTATGGTTTCATGTTGCACCTGGAGTGAAATATTTGAAAGGAAACCGAGCGCAACGCGAAACCTCCAAGAGAAGAGTGGTTCGGATGCTCATTATTGTTACCTGTGCCTTTGCACTTTGTTGGCTCCCACCACAAGTGGTCCACATAATGGAAGTCATTCCCGCATCAAAGTTTGAGCTACAGCCGATTGTCAACTTTGTGTGTTTCTGGTTTGGACATGCCAACAGTGCCGTTAACCCATGGCTGTACATTTTTCTGAGTACCAAGATAAATACGGCATTTACCAGTATTGTTCGCAGAAAAAGGAGCCATTTGCCCTCAAGTCTCACCATCGAAACATTAGATGCCGTCCTACCACCTGAATATGAAGCAATCCAGAAAGAATCAAGAATATGATCTCTATTAAAACATGAAACTTTTATTACCAATTTGGTACCTTTAAGATAGAAACTTGTTTAAAACGGATTTGCGTATTACTAATTAGATAGCATAATACAAACGCCTATAAATTCTCCAAGCTAACATCACAAGACCAGTATGGCAGACAGTTAGGAGTATTACTTTTGAGATCTTGGGAGTGAAAGGGTTGAAGCAAAAGAAATAATACTTATGGAATATAAATCGTCTCATTTCGTTTGAAGTGGAGCGAGCTAACCACTTGGCCGCCCAATCTCCCTTAAGGTGGCAATTTTTTTTTTAAATTTGTTCTTGAGTACAAGCTTGCGCAAAAAAACTGACCATGAAAAAGAAAAGAAAAGGAAAGAGAAAATGAGGCTAATATTAAGAGGCTTGCACATCTCAGAGGAAACACATTAGGAAGGCTTAACGCCCAAATTTTGCTGATCATCGGAAATAGAGTTTAAATTTCAGAGTTATCCAGCAAATCTTTTAATTTCAATATTATTGAGAAGATAGTCGTCGTCAAACGAGGTATTTGACAATCATTGCCGGCCAATTAGTTGATCAGCGCGCGCGAAAAGCGCAATTCACCTGTGCGCTTTATACTAATTTGGTTTATTTATTCATAATTTTCACATCGATACTAATAAATCGTTCCTCACAGTTTTCTTTAATTCTGTAACATACAATGATAGTTTCAGCTGAAATCCAAGTAAGAGCTCTGTGTAATGGAGCGTTAATTTTGTTCTTTAAGGTTCAAGTGTCATTGGGACAAAATGGGGATAATATGAAATCAAAGGGCTCTTGGAGCCAGCTCCTACATATTATGGCTTAAGTTTGTATTGATTTCTTGGACTTGTTGAATATAGAGAAAATTGACTCTGGTTTATGTGAACTTTCAAGACTTTTGGAAAAATTTTTCTTTTATTTTTGGGCAGTTTTGTAATAAGAAAACTTGTCCATTCGTCGTGATGAAAATTGGAAAAAAGGTTGTGCGGGCCGGATGTGGGATGGGCAGAGGTCATTAGGTAGACAGTGTCCTTTTCGTTGGTGTGTGTGTGTTTGTAGGACAAAGGGTGGGCTGGGTGGACATAATCAGGCATCAAATGTTGCTCTGGCAGCAAAATATTAGTAATGCTCATCTATCACGATCATTTGCACTATTGTGAAATATTCCTAGCCCGTTTCTTGATATCTTTTTTTTTTAAACAAAGCGGCCATTGCTTTTGGTTCTTACCAAAGCAGCCACAATCGTTCCGTATAGTCTGATTTTCACATAACAATATTTACCTAGTCACCAAACAGACAAGAGATAAAACCACCAGAAAAGTAAACAAATGGGCAGTCACGAAAGCATGCGCAACGCTGCGCTTTTCCCTATTAGAATTCGCCGGTTCATCATGTAAGCTAATAACAATATAAGGCACATATGTGAAAATCAGAGTGTGTATACCCTTGAACGTTGATAATATATCAAGTCGAAGGAACAGTCTTGGTCTTGGTCCGCATTTTTGTCAACAAAATGAACACATTTCGGTTGAAAAGATGAAATGAACGGACCACGTGCAAAGCTGTCAATTGTTTCTCGAATTTTGCGTGTGTTAAATATTCAATAGTGACATCTCATTTACACTTATATCTACATCTACTTTAATTAACTTGGTAAATTCTGTGCAGACATCACACCAACCAACTCGCGCGCAAAGTGAGAAGACTACATGATGGCTTGAAATTATATTAAGAACGATTGTGATCAAGACGCGGGCAAGGAATATTCCACAACTGTGCAAATAATTGTGAAAGATGATCGCGGAAAGCGATTGCGTGACGCTCGGTAAGTTGCAAGATGACATGTTATCACGTGCCAGACGAAAAAACAGTATAAATTCTCAGTCTGTAATTTGTGCCCAGTCTGCAGTCTGTAGTCTGCACTTTGCATCCGGTCTGCAGCCTGCATTCTACAGTCTGCATTTTGTACTGACCGGATTGGTGTTGCTGTTTTTGTTCGAGCGAGCCTCAAGTCCAGACCGAAATATTGAAGCTCCAAAAATAAATTTTAAACTATCTTGGCCGCTGTGATTGATGTGTGAGCTGTATGTCGAAGAGCTCCCGTGGACAAGCACAATGATAGAGCAATGATTACTTTATACTAACTGAAGACGAATACAAATGCACGGCTTACCAATATGACTACCCCTGATGCTCTTTTGCGTGGTCACAGCGTGTGTTGAAATGAACCCGCTACGGGTGTGAACATTTCGGCTTCTCGATTCAAGTTGCATTTTAGAAGTTCGGAAATGTGATTTGAGGTTATTATTTTTATTAACCCATAAAAACGTTTTATTTCTTTCCACGTGAGTTTCTGAGCTCATCGAAATTGATTTTGACTTTCATTAAGTGGGAAGGGGTAGCATGCGAGTCTACTTCCGTTTACAGTCCGCAATGCAACTTCCGTCTACGGAATACAACTTCCGTCAACATCTGCGTCACCACAATACCTCATTCTTTGCTTTCAGCATGAATGAGCGAAAAATGAGAAAAATCTAACCAAAATCATTCTAAAAGAATTTCTAGGAAGAGTACTAGAAACACGCTTATTTAGGGCCTAACTAATGAAATTGCAGCAAAGAAAACAATGAGAAAGCCGGATTTTTACCCACATGGCTTGAAATATTGTTTACGTCAGAAAATCACGCAACGCTTCTGATAGTTATCACAGTAGGTAAATAATCGCGCAAGAGTATCACGCCAGTACCAGAAAAGGTGTCCCGCAAGGGGTGTTACGCATCACATTGTGTATATTTTTAAAAAAATTCCGGGTTTTACAATTTGGGTCGTGAGCTGAAGTCCGAGTGACCTAAGTGTGGGCCCCAAGTAAAACGATTTTGCTCAAGAATGTTTGACTTGTATGTTAGCACAGTAAAAACCGGTATTCACAAAAGGATAGACAGTGGTTTGTATCCCGTACAATGACATGCCACGCAGTTGTAGACTAATGAGAAGTCGAGGGATAGGGAATCCCCCACAGAAACATTTCTACATATTGTTGCTAAGGACGCTTTTACAGCCTAACACGCTTTCACGGACTAACAGTTGATCAAGACTGAAAATCAACGATAGTGGTAAGTACATCTCTTTATCACAAATTTTGTTAGCTTACATTTACTAGTGTAGACTTTACAAACACTCTGGTCCCAGCTGTTCTTCTTTTAGCATTTCTTTACCATGTACTAAAACGTTGCCTTTAAACACTCTCAATTGCAACAAGAAGGATGAAAACGTCAGGGTTACTTGAAATCGTGTATTAGCGTTAATCAATACTCGTTTATATACGAACAGAAATGATTTATATTATTTAGCATGGAAATTCTCTGAGCACGATACAAGAAACAACCTGAAGGACTCCAAAAATAAACATAATGTTCGACTACCATGCACAAATTATTTGAAAAATAGTTCAAATTAACGTGGCACCACATTGTGGAATAGCCTTTCTTGCGAGGCTAGGTGCGCGGAATCCCCCGTGTTGTTCAACCGTGCAATCAGCAAAGCTCTCTGAGCTATGGCCGCGATTCAGGGAAAGCAGCTTTTTAATATAGTGTTGTTCACAGTTACATTTATAGTTATGTAGTTATAGTTTGATCTTCCAAAAAAAAGCTGATGAATTGCCCGTGAATAGATTAAGTTTATTGATTAACGGGTTTCCGGATTTGATATCCGATGCAGTTTTCGGTTTTTCCTATTTGACCTATTTGGGTTCCGGTTTCTTTTCGATTCAGCGCCTCCACTGATCTCGAATAGCCGCTAAACGTAAATGTTATCGAGAGGAATGCGTGAAAAACCAATTGAAATATCGCAGGGCCCCCTTCCCCAGGGTGGGGGGAAGGGAGGGTACGGCTACACGTAGGGTACGGCTACACGTAGGGTACGGCTACACGTAGGGTACGGCTAAGCACGGAACATTGCAAGAGTTTCTTTATCAACGCCACCTCGAAGTTGGTGACCAATTTACAGGCCACACGTAACTAATTGATTCTACATTCCAGTAGAATCTCCAAAGTTTCAGGTCTTAGTTTTCAAATGGAAATGTTAGATTAGGGATTTTCGATGAAACTTTCCAGGGCTATAGCTCTTTGCGCTTGCAAAATTGCAACATATCGAGGGCTTCCGTGCGAATTTCCTTAATTTAACTAAGCTCCATTACCAGCTGCTGAGTCCACAGAGACCACGCTCGAAGTCCTCGAGAGAGCAGTTAATAAGCCCCAATGCCCTCCTCCTAACAATATTTACCTTTTTAAGTAGAATCCTTGTTTCTTACGCACTGAAAAACCGTTTATAAGTGTTTGTGTCAAATTATCTAATTAGTAATACACAAATCCGTTTTAAGCAAGTTTCTATCCTACAGTTACCAAATTGGTAATAAAAGTTTCATGTTTTAATAGAGATCATATTCTTGATTCTTTCTGGATTGCTTCATATTCAGGTGGTAGGACGGCATCTAATGTTTGGATGGTGGGACTTGAAGGCAACTGGCTGCTTTTTCTACTGACGATCCTAGTAAATGCCATATTTATCTTCGTGCTCAGAAAAATGTACAGCCATGGGTTAACGGCACTGTTGGCATGTCCAAACCAGAAACACACAAAGTTGACAATCGGCTGTAGCTCAAACGTTGATGCGTGAATGACTTCCATTATGTGGACCACTTGTGGTGGGAGCCAACAAAGAGCAAAGGCACAGGTAACAATAATGAGCATCCGAACCACTCTTCTCTTGGAGGTTTCGCGTTGCGCTTGGTTTCCTCTCAAATATTTCACTCCAGGTGCAACATGAAACCATAAATTCCATGCAGTAATGGTATACAGGAAAGAAATAACGCCCAAGGGGATGAGATAATTGATGACGAAGAGGAGGAGGTATATTCCTCGAAGAGCCCTATCTGAATCACCCAAGTTGTAAACAGATAGCGTGCAATAGGAAGAATCATTGTGATCCTCCACGTTTTGAACAACAGGGAAAATAGACATGGAGACCAGTGACCCGATCCAAATAAATGGAACGGTTAGTTTAGGCTTTCGAAACCAAAGATGGCGGCGGAGGGGATGAACGATGGCATAGTACCTGTCGATCGCCATGAATGTCAGGCAGAGGACAGATGCTGTTATAGTGACATAGGCAGTGTATACAACACCTTTGCACATGACTTTTCCAAATACTCCCGGGATCATCCACAATCCGTCGGTATATATCATGGAAATCGACCAGGGCATCACAATCAACGTTACCAGCAAATCGGCGATGGCCATGTTGACGAACATGAAGCTTGTTAGTGATCTGACTTCGGGTTTCTTCCACACGATGTAGATGAGAAAGCCATTTCCTGTAAACGCCACGAGCATCGTGATGGCGTAAAGAACTGCGATGATCCACTCGATTTCTGTTTTCATCTTTAGTTCCTGTTTTTTTTGTTGCTAAAGTTGAATAGGATAAGACTTTTATGACTGAATAAATAATCAATAAAGGGAATACCCATGGCCCCCTAAAATCCTATTCGATACCAACCTGGGGTGTGATGAGAGGAATCGATTGTGAATTCAAAGGAAACAATAGTCCTTAATTTTTTTGCATTTTTAAACCAAGTTCACATCTGTTAAATCGATGATATTTCAGGACGTCACTGAAGCCGTGAACAGGAACGGAAATACTGGAAACAGGAAAAGGAATGCAGCAGGACATTTTTATTTTCTCCATAAATAACCTTGTGATACGTGAAAAATCTAAGCATTGAAGTGATGGTTAAGCATTTTTGCATAGAAGCATTAAGTATTCTCAACCTTAAAATAAATATTTACTGGTCTTTGTTGTTGGTTTGCTTTTATGACGAAAGCGTTGCTTGTTTGTCATGTTCATTCAGAAAACTAGTGCACTTCTTCAACGTCGGACTGTCCCGATAAAAAAAGATAACTTTCAGAAATACCTTTTTTCAATTTTCTGCCCAGTTCCTTCATTTGTTCGTATTATACTAATAACACAAGTTATCAGAGAGAAACGATCGCGATAGCATATTCGTTTTCACTAATCTTTCATTCGCAATTTAATGTCCGGTAGAATGAAAATAATGAATGAAGATAACGTATGATATCTTATTGGAGACACCGTTGGCGCATGTATATAACAATTTTTGATGGACTGAAACATCATTAGTTTTAGTTTGGAGGTAGAAAATCAATTTGCCTATATATCTGCCTTACAACGTCAACTTGTTTCCCTCCAAGTTATTGTAAGTTAGAAAGCGTTGAAATTCGACGTACCTGCGATAGAATGCACTGAAGACCGCTGCCAGCTTATAAACTTGTAACCTCTTAGTACTACAGAAAGATAAAATAATAAAAATTACATTTCAAATGCACTGATCTTAGCGTTTTTTCAGGTTGACCTAAAATAAGAAACACGGTATACCTTTAGGCAATATCGACAAGGTTGCTACCCCAATCCAACGGTTTGAAAATTCAGTGGCTCGTGACTGACGAACCTTGATGAACTACTGAGCTTAATCCTGATCACTTCTTTTTTTAACCATTTCAAAATGATTTGCTATGAATATTAATGCAGGTCTCGTACGCATCTTTCCTTAACAGCCAGGCAGGCTGATATCAATACTAAAGGCACGTAGAACACGGGCTTGTGTCTTCCGCCTTCAAAGTCACAAAAAAACTAATTGGGGCTCAAGTAGGCAAGAGGTCAAACTTATGAAAACCATTTAGAGGCTATTTGGCTTCGAAGCAAGCCTTCCCAGTGATTTTAATTCATAAACTTGAGAAACAAAAAATAAACAAACAAAGGAAACCTTCCTTGCGTGGGGAAATTCAAGATCAAATTAAAGATCAAAAAGGAGACTTTTTAAGACGAAATTATGTTCTACGTATGTCATTTTACTTCTTTGTGAATTGGTCGGTTGGTTCTTGATCATGAACAGTTGTGAGTCAATGACAGACCTTCAGTGGGATCTATTAGTTCGACAAAAAATAATGCACTATGCAAATAACACGCAGTTTAGTTTAATAATAAACATAAGAGTTTAACTTTAAGATAATGGCGTCTTGTAATGCATGGATTGTTATTTAAATTTCTATGATGGTTGATCGTAACAATGCATAGAAAGTGCGGACAAATTCCTCATAAATTTGCTTCCTTTCCCCGCGTTTTCATAGCCTCCATAATCATAGGAAAGCACGCGTCTCATTTCGGATCACTTTAATGTCAAAATTCCCTGATGGAAGCGTCGCTCAGGTCAATTTTATTTTTACCTTATAGCCCTCCTTTTGAATTTGAATTGCATGCAAATGATCCCATGCAGTTTTGACAGGTTCATGACAGTGAAATAATGAGATGGTTCTGCAATGCGCGCTGTCATGCTGACATAGCAGACGATGAATTAAGTTTAATTTCAGAGGAATATATAACTTTCCCTCGAGGCATCAAATTTACATAAAAACTTTCCTCCCGCTATATTTATTTTTGCCGATGGAAATCTGACATCGATTTGTCGATTTAGTCTTTCGATAAAACGCGGTAGTTTAACGCCCCTCAAGAGAGTGCCTGAGTAAATACTTGTTTAATAGAGCACAAACGAAAAGCTCTCTTTCATGAATTCATGAAGCTTTCCTTCATAACTGTAATTGACATAGTTTTCTATCGTTGTTTCTTTAATTTGACTTCAAGAATTTGTAGTCAACTTTGGCCTGTATGTTTAAAGGTGCAGTACATTTCCTCAAGAGTCTTTATCAGCTCAAGTGCTGATAAAAGAGTTCAACTAATGTTTGACTGTGGACGGTAGATTGACAGAAGCTAGGAATGACGCTTTGACGCGGCGCTTTGCGGCTTTACGTTTCCTAAACGTTTAAGTTTAGGAATACAGCCTTCCGTTTTCAGTTTTTGTTAAGGTCGTATCGCAGTGATATCAAAAGAAGCAGTCAGAATAAATTTTTTTTGCCCTGCGCAATACAATACGTATAAGGAATGCTTTTTTGAAAAATTATTTTCAAAACCAGCATCTGCAAAATAATTGACGCATAAGAGAAATTTCAAAAGAGCTAAAAGTCTTAGTTGACGCGTGCACATCTTGTATGTCTAATGCAAATTTGCTGTGGTTAACCTCGAAATGCTCCTGAACTGATGAACTGAGAGCAAAGAATTTATGTCTGGAAGTTGCAGGTACGGTTGAAGCGTGCGAAGGAAAAGCGCTAGTATCAAGCGACAATGCCAACGTAGATGATAACAAAACTGACTCAGAAATCCCTCGCGGTCTGTGTACATGTTCAGTTGGAGATTCGAGCAAGATACCCTTGTAACTGTGTGGTTAGTTTATTGGCAACCCGGCGGAATTTGTTGCGGAAGGGCTGCTCTGAGTTGCGGATTTTGGATCACCGTGCTTTGGAAAACGAAACTGGAGGGGCTTCTAGCCATAGTAAAGGTGTCTGTTTCGTAAGTAACTCAATAAGACACACAAAATTGGTTTAAAATAGCATAAGCTGCGGCCGTGCAGTGTTGAAATGACACGGGAATAACAACGCAGGTAACTAAACGACTCTCACGAAAACAGACAAAACCGCGCAAACCATGCACAGGGCTGCGATCTCTAGCAGTTTGATCGTTAGCTGAAACGACAGACATTTCGCTTTCAGAGACTTCAAAAAGAAATCCATTGATCTATCTATTCTTAAAATAATAGATGGTGACCTACCTAAATTCTGTTGACGATAGACAACCAACAACAGTCCACCGTCGATCGTAGCAATGATCATACGTAAGACTCTTCACGGGCATCTGTAATTATATGTGATGGATCTGATAGGAAACAAGACAACACTTGGAGAGCCATTTAGCTTAAGTGAAATTGGATTTAAAATTTAAATTTGACTTAAAAGGATTACAACTCGGATGCACATTGCATTGATAACATCTTTCTTTCAAAATTTGACAGTTTCAATTTCAAATTACGTCAATCCAGGTAATTTTACTGTTTAATCTTACTTTCTATTTTGTTAAAATTGCGTGGTAGCATACCGTACCTTCGTTCTGTTATACAAATTACTGAAAATATGTAAACTTTCTTCTATGCAGTTATCTTTCCGTGCAGGATTCCTTCACCATCACTACGAATAATTTTTAAAAGACCTATCAGTTTTCAAAATAACTGAAAATTGTTGTTTTTTTATCATTTTTTATTGTTTTTTTAGAGGGCACGGCAACGAATCCTGCAATCTGATTGGTTCTTTACCCGGTCAGTATTTTCCTATCTCTGCCCACGGGCCACGGTAACGCTTTCTTGAGTCGCCGAGTGCATCCCAACTTTCGTTGTCATTTTTTTCATAAATATACCTCGTTTTCCGGCTGGGCAGTATTTTTAAGCAAACACGTCGGTCACTACCTCAAGCCGATAAATAACTTATGAATCCTCTCCTCTTTTCTCTCTATCAAATCAATTTGGTTGACAGAAAAATATTGGTTTCAGAATGAATTTGTATAAACAATAGTGTCATTACGAAGTTGACAAGCGGCCTAAAAACCGTCTGCAATTAATTTTAATCGTTCACAAAAAGTACCCAGAAAGTTGACACGTGAAGTATTTGGTTACAGTTAAACTGAACGATGGAACTTTCGTTCATTTAATATCTGAATTTTCTCGAGCAATTTGTTCGTAGTGAAAGAGCGAGCGAAGTTTTAATTTAAGTTCTACAACAAATATACGCTCCCGGTAAGTCTTTCCAATTCCCTTCAATTTAGACATTTGTACCGTAAATTGCACAACAGAAATTGAAGGAATTTTTTGAGAAAAGGCCGCATTAAATTCCCTTGTGTCTCGTTGGAGTGTGCCGTTCGAATTTAGTTTTTGTGAAGGAAAGACCAGAGTCACACACGCCATTGAAGCAAACAAACCAGCAAACTCTCACAACTTCAAAGTAAAAAAATTGAATTTACTCACAATTACTTTCCTCGCCGTTTACTTAATGAACAGAGGTAAATCTTCGTACATGAATGAATGGTCGATGAGAGTGAATAATACTTTCCGTTAGATCATTGACATCATTGAAGAAAACATTGTCGTGACAGCCCTTGCCAAACTAGTTCTGATGTTTTTCAAATGTTCCTACGCTTTTTTTTTCTTGCGCGCTCTCTAATTGACAGGTGTCAGATTGTGACAGATACTTGTAAAAATAATGTTTCAAAGTTTGTTTGGAAGCCTTTTAAATCACCTTTATCGTCACGGAAATGAAAATGTTTCGCTGAGGCATCTCTCTTTAATTTGCATCACCTCTATTTTAAATACCATTTCCTCACTCAAAAATTGTTCAGTTTATGGAAGATCTTGCCGTATTTACAGCCCTAAATCATTCGGGTTCTTTCGGAAAGAATTTCGTCAAGTTTAAAAACAATAAATATGTTATTTACCGGCTAAGGGTCGGTCCATATGGTGAAAA